>NW_005871178.1:2963083-3028991 GCF_000147115.1 Myotis lucifugus
ATAAAGTCATTTCCCCCCATACAATATGAACTTTTGGAAAGAAAGAGGCTGGTGCAGGCCACTCTTATGGAGAGGGTAGTTAGGTTTCCCTTTGAGGGGGAAACAAACACAATTTTTTTTTAATTTCTTCTGCAAGGGAGATTTGATTCTTCTTAATTAATTAATTAGTTAATTCACTAGTGTATTTATTGAGTTATGATGGACTCATGGATATACTTTGGGTTATAATTCAATATTGCTTTACTTATTTTGTTGCTTAAATTGTTCCAGTTTTGGCCATTAGGAGATCTTTCCCTTGACTTCAGTATCCTTTCAACATACCTTATTTTTGTGATTGGTGGCGGCGGGGGCGGGGGGCAGAGCTGAGAGGAGGTAGGTAGCACTTCCTTACTCTCTGCCACTGTAAGATGCCCCAGGCTTATCTTGTACATTTCTTGTTTCAGACCTAGAATGAGTCATTTCTCCAAGGAGCCCTGCTTCATTTGATTGTAGATTAGTGTTAGAAACCAATATTTGAGTGCTGGAAGTTCTTGCTGCTACTGAAGTGTCATTGTTTCTAGGCCCTCTCTGCTGATGGAATAAGAAAATATATGTGTTTGGATAATCTGTAAGTTACACGCATAAGTAAATCTTTCTATTTGTAACCGTTTATATTAAACTACACATGAACTCATAGTGATATCTCTAATCTACTTCCACATGGAGCATTCTAGCTTGCTTCCCTTGCTCATCTGTCTGGACTCCCACCCTCCTCCATTCATTTCCTTAATTGTTCAGTCACAGTATGCAGGTATAACAGTATCAGAATTGTTAAACCGTCCCCCCTGGCCTATAATTTTAACAACTAGAGTCCAGTGTTTATATATAGTTCCTTTTCCTTTTTCTTTTTTTTACAGACTCTACTTATTTTCAGAGTTCCTTAGGTCAGTACCTTTTCCCCATCTGCTTCAGCGAAGTTGTCTCACAGATTTGTAACACAGCAGATGGTTTTGTCACATTCTGCATAATGTCCTGGGACTTCCTTGACCTCCTAAATGATTTTTGTAATTTGCACACATTAAGATTCATTCTTTGTGCTGCATAATTCAATGGGCTTTGATAAATGCATAATATCATACAGAATAATTTCATAGCCCCCAAAGTCCCCTGTGTTTTATATATTCAAATATCCCTCTATTCCTCTGGAACTCCTGATAATTTTTATTGTCTAGTTTTGCCTTTTCCAGAATATAGGGAGTCATACTATAGTATGTAGCCTTTGCATACTGTCTCCTTTCATTTAGTAATATGTGGTTAAGATTCATCTGTGTCTTTTCGTGTTTGGTAGCTTAGTTTTTTTTTTTTATTGCTGAATAATTTTCCATTGTATAGGTAGGTGTACCACAGTTTGTTTATCCATTCTTCTCTGGAAGGACATCTTGACTGTTTCCAATTTTTGGCTATTATGAATAAAGCTGCTGTAAATATTCATGCTTACATTTTGTGTAGACATAAGTTTTCACTTCAGTTATGTAAATAACTAGGACTATGATTGCTGGGTTCTATGATTAGACTATGTTTACCTTTGTAAGACACCGCCTAACTGTGTTCCAAAGTACCACTTTGCGAGTCCCCTGGAGCTTCCTCCTTGACAGCCACCTTTGTTGCTTGAGTCTGGAATTGGCCTCACTTTGCCTTGTCCTGCTGGTCGCTCTTGGCCCTTGAGCTCTGGCCTTCCACATCATGCACTGTGGGGTGCCGGCTGGCTGGCTGAAGGTGAGGGATACACTGGAGGAAAGTAAACTAGTGAATGTTGGAATAACCTGGTGGCTGTGCCTTCTTGCAGGTTGCTCAGACGAAGAGGGATGGTTGTGCGTCTGTGGGTTAGAGTCATATAAAGCTTACGTTACCCATTATTTTGGGGCTGTCTGTTAAGGATCTTGTAGACACTGCTTGCGTCACCAGGCCTTGTGGCAAATATGACCATCTATGATCTTGGAATCCTTAGTTTGTCTTGACGCCTTGACATTTTGGGGAGTTTGATAATGCAAAGTTTAATTGTAATTAAATTCTTTTGAATCTCTTTCCCCACACTCCTTCACCCCCAGCACAACAACTGTGGTCTAAAAACTCAATTACACAGTCTTTAATCTTTATCCTAAATCCAGTTGGTAGCAGTATGTTTTCAGAGGCTATGCCTAAAACTAATATTTGTATTGGGTGTGTTGCTGTTTGCTCATTCAGGCTCTTTATTGTATTTTTCATAACGTATGTATCAAGGCAAGGTTAAGTAATTTTTTCAAGCCCCAGACAAACAAACAACACCCCCTGCCCCCCGCAAAAAAAAAATACCATTTTTCATTCCCATCAGCAATGTATGTGTTCCTCTTTGCATTCTCATCAGCATTTCGTATCATCAGTTTTTTGGATTTCAGCTATTCTAGTAGGTGTGTAGTAGATGTCATTATTGTTTTAATGTGCAATTCCCTAGTGACAAATAATGCTGAGCATCTTTTCATATGCATTTCCCCCCGATCTGTATATTTTCTTTGGAGAGGTGCCTGTGCCGGTCCTTTGCCCATTTTTAATTGAGTTGTTTTCTTACTGTTGAGTATATTTTGGATAACTTTCCTTTATCAGATATGTCTTTTGAAAATATTTTCTCCCAGTGTGGATTATCTTCTCATTCTTACACAGTGTCTTTTACGCAGCAGACATTTTTAATTTAATGAAATCCAGCTTACAATTATTTATTTCATGGATTGTGCATTTAGTGCTGTATCTAAACCAAATTCATGTTGATTGTCTTCTTTGATATCTTCTAAGAGTTATATAATTTCACATTTAGGTCATATATATTTGAATTATTTTTTATGAAGGATATAAACTGTATCTAGATTCTTTTTTGACATGTGCATATCAAGTTGTTTCAGCACCATTTATTAAAATGACGACCACCTTTTCTTGATTGTATTATCTTTCACCTTTGTCAAGATTAATTTACTATATTTTTGTGGGTCTGTTTTTGGGCTCTCTAGTCTATTCAATTAATATATTTGTTTATTCTTTTGCCCAACACACTGTCTTGATTATTATAGCTTTAGAGTAAGTCTTGTCGTCAGGTAGTGTCAGTCCTCTGACTGTTCTTTTCCTTCAATGTTGTGTTGGCTATTCTGGGTCTTTTGCCTCTCATATCCTTTAGAATCAGTTTGTTGATACCTACAAAATCACTTGCGGGGATTTTGATTGGGATTGCATTGAATCCATAGATCAAGTTAGGAAGAATCGACATCTTGACAATAACTATCCATGGAAATGAAATCTCTCTCCATATAGTTAGTTCTTTTATTTCATTAATCAAAGTTTTATAGTTTTCCTCATATAGATCTTATACATATAGAAAGCAATTTAATTTTGTATATTAGCCCTATATCCTGCAACCTTGCTCTAACTGCTTATTAGTTATAAGGCTAGTTTGTTTTTACTTCTGATTTTCTACACAGACAATCATGTCATCGTCAAAGACAGTTTTTTTCCTTCCTTGTTCGTATGCATACCTTTTATTTCCTTTTCTTGTCTTATTTCAGTACCTAGGACTTCCAGTACTATGTGAAATAGGACTAGTGAGAGAGGACAGCATTGCCTTGTTCCTAATCTTTGGAGAAAAGCATGTAGATTCTCACCATTAAGTATGACGTTAGATGTAGAATTTTATAGATGTTGTTTATCAAATTGAGGAAGTTTCTCTATTCCTAGTTTGCTGAGAGTTGTAGTTTTTAAAAAATTATAAATGGATGTTGGATTTTGCCAAAAGCCTTTTTTTTTTGTATCAGTTGCTATGCTCATGTGAATTTTTTTTTTCAGCTTGTTGGTATAGTGTAGGGGTTGGAGAATATCCAGCCCGCGGGTCATGTAAGGCTAGAGAAATCATTTGGTCTGGCTCTGCAAGGCATTTAGAGGTGAGGTAATTAAATGTTTGACCAAATATAGCAGGCTAATATTTAAGTTGATAATTTTGTATGGCCTGCAAATGACATTGTAAATATCCAAATGGCCCTTGGCAGAAAAAAAGATCCCCCACCCCTGGTGTAGTGGGTTATATTGAATTTTGTGGATTTTTAAAAGTATTTTTTTGCTTAGGTAAAATTTATAAATGGTGAGAGACATAGATGTTCAGTTTGCAATTAGATGAATTTTATACATAGATCAGTCATGTAACTGACACTCCAATTAAAATATAGAACATTTTCTTTATCCCAGGATCATCCCCTTGTGTTCTGATTAATCTTCACCCATCTTAGGCAACCACCGTTCTGACTTCTATCACTTGGACTTCATAGGGACAATAGTGTTTGGTGTCTGGCTCTTATCATCAACATAATATTATTTAGAATCAGTCACATTATTGCATGTATCAGTATTTTATTCTTTTTTATTGCTGAGTAGTATCCCATTGTATATTTGTTTTTTTAAATTTAATTGTTTAAAGTATTACAATTTTATTGATGATCATTTCAATCATTTCCAGCCTTCAGCTATTTTCATTACAGCTACTATTAACATTTCTACTAGTCTTTTGGTGACTTTTGGGTAGGTATATATTTAGCTTTTATTTCTCTTGAGTAAATAGCTAGAAGTGGAATTGGGTAGATATATATTTAACATTTTAAGAAAATGTTATTTTATTTTTTCATTTTGATTCCGTTATTAGCTTTTTAGCTCTATCTCTTTATATCGTTCCTTAAATGTTTGCTCTAGGCATTACACTATACATCATTAGCTTATTACAGTCTGCTTAGAAGTAACATGGTACCACTTCACATAAAAAGAATCTCACAGTAGTAACTCCTTCTTTCCTTGAGCTATTGTTATCATTTATTTTAAATCTATCTATGTAATAATTTCTACCATACAGTGTCATTATTTTTGCTTTACATTGTCAGTTGTCTTTCACAGAAATTGAGAAGAAAGAAATTACCTTTTATTTGCACTGGCATATTTACCATATCCTATTCCTTCCCATTGATTCATGTTTCATCTGATATCATTTTCTTCTAATCTGGGGAACTTCTTTTAGCATCTATTGTTGTGCTAGTCTTCTGGCAATAGGTTCTTTAAGGTTTTATTATATCACCCTCCGTTTTTGAAGCTTATTTCCCTGGATATCAAATTTTGAGTTGAGTGTGTGTGTGTGTGTGTGTGTGTGTGTGTGTGTGTGTTTGTTTTGTCCCCCCCCCCCCCCCAGCACTTCAAAAATGTTACCACATTGTTTTCTGGCCTCCCTTCTTTTTCACGAGAAGGCAGCAATTGTTTGTATCATTGTTTCTCTGTTTGCAATATATAGTATTTTTCTGGCTGTTCTTAAGATTTTTTCTTTATTTTTTAGTATTTTATTTTTATGACTCAGTGTGATAATTTTTATATTTAACCCTGCTTTGGTTTACCCCTTTTCTTAGTTCTGTAAGTTTGTGTTTTTCACCAAATTTAGAAGATTAGCAACCATTTAATACTTTCCTGTCCCATTCTCTTCCCAATCCCTCTGGGAATTTAATTTCATGAATATTATTTTGCATGTAACTGAGGCTCTATTAATAATTTCAGCTTTTTTGTGTGTGTGTGTGTGTCTTTCTGCACATTGGATAATTTCTATTGATTTGTCTCTCAATTTATTACCTCTGTCTTCTGAAGTCTGTTAAGTCTATCCAGTAAAATTTTTATTTCAGATATTTACTTTTCTGTTGTAAAATTTCTACTTGTTTTTTTTTTAATAATATATACCTCTCCGCTGAAATCTACATCTGTTCACTCATTATATCCACTTTTTCCTTTTTATCCTTAAATATATTTATGCCAGCTGCTTAAAATCAACATATATAACTCAACATATGGTCATTCAGTGCCTTTTTCTATTAACATTTCTTTTTTTCTTTATTATAGATCACTATTTCCTGCTTATTTGCTTGTTTAATATTTTTTCTTTAATTGTGCTGGACTTGTGGATTATATGTTGTAAGGGAGACTGCATTATTTCATCACCCTTTAAAGAATGTTGAAAGAAAAAAAGATGTTGCATTTTGTTGTGTTAGGCTGTTAAATTACAGAGCTTTTTTGGTCCTGTCTAGATTGGTTTTACTCTCAGTTAGGGTGAGTCTATTTCAGTTTTGAAATAAGTCTTAGGGCATTTCTCTTACTCCAGGGTGTCCTCCTTACCTCTAAAGCCTTCCTGGTGTTTCAGCTGATTAATTTAGTTATTAAATATAGTTTCCTAACACTGGATGGGCTGGAAGCCAAATATCTTCAAGCACTTTAACTGAAAGTCGCACTACAGGTTATCTCTGCTAGACTTTGTGGAGTCACTTCTTGCATTTGTGCATTCAAGTTGCCAAGGACTCATGCTGAATTCCCATTTAAATTTATGTCTTCCCTCATGCCCAGCCATCCTTTACTTCTCCAATATTCAGGAGTTGGCCTGAATATTCCAACTCCTCAGAGGTCTGAACGTCTGATTTCTGCTGTCAGTTCACTGGCACTCCTGCCATGCTTGGGTGCCCCACTTCCTCATCCCACAGCAGAAAGTCAGTGAACTTGATCATCGGGTTCACCTTGTCTATATCCTGTCCCAAAGATCACAGTACTATGCTGCATGTTGTTCAATGTCTGAAAACAGTTGCCTCCTCTTTTTTATAGTTGCTTATGGCAGAAGGGCAAATCTGGCACTGTTTACTCTGTCGTGGCTTTTTAAAAGTTATTGTTTTCTATAATTTCTATTGTGTATGTGTCATTGTCAGAAAGTAATCTCTAAGGATTTTTTATCTTTCCAATTTGAGGGTTTATATGTAGGAGTGCATGTGTGTGTGTGTGAAATGTCATATGTGATAAATTCTTGTAAACACTCCATGGATGTTTGAAAAGTATTTGTGTTTTTTTGCATATTAAAGTTCCAAACTTGTCTACTCAAGTTTCTAAATTCTAAATCTAAATGAAGTAGTTATTCATTTCTTTTAAATTCTTATTTATTTTCTTATAACAGCTTTATTGAGATAGTTTATATACCATGCAATTCACCCATTTAAAATGTATAATTCAATGGGATTTTAGTATATTCACAAAGTTGTGCAATCATCATCACAGTCCGTTTTTATCATCTCCAAAATAAATCTCATACCTCTTAGCTATCATTCCTCAACCCTCCCATTTCTTCCAGATGTAGGAAGCCAGTAATTTGTTTTCCATTTCCATAGATTTGCCTATTTTGGACTTTTCATATAAATGGGATTATATGTGTGTGTTTTTATGACTGGCTTCTTCAATCAAAATAATGTTTCTAAGGTTAATCCATGCTGTAGTATATATATAACTATTTCATTCTTTTTTATGGCCAAATAATTCCATTGGATCAGTATCACATCTTGTTTAATCATTCACCAGTTGATGGATATTTGGGTTGTTTCCACCTTTTGGCTATTATGAATAATGCTGTCATAAGCATTCATGTACAAGTCTTTGTGTGCTCTTCCTGCCATTTCTCTTGGGTATATTATGAGAGTGGACTTGATGGGTCATATGATAATTCTATGTTTAACATTTTGAGAAATTGCCAGACTTTTCTCCATAGTGGCTGCACCATTTTACATTCCCACTAATAGTGCCTATTGGTTCCAGTTTCTCCATATCCTTGCCAACACTTGTCATCTGTCTTTTTTATTATAGTCATCATTTTATTTTGACTGCTTGAGTTGTCAATTTGTAAGGTAGTTCTCTTAAGTTCTTCTATCATGGTTCAGTAAATTACAGTTATTTATCAAAGAACTGTACTTCAGGTATTAGTAGTAAACAAGATAAACTTGGTCCCTTTCTCCACAGGGCTGACAACTAATAAGTCAACAAAATTTGTGACTTAACAGTAAAAAGGAAACAGATATGTTAAAGTGGTGGAAGATAAGTTGAGTGGGTTCTCATAGGAATAGCAGGATGAGCATTAAGTGGCAACTTTTAGAAATACAAATTCTCAGGCCCTAGCTCAGGTCTGCTAACTCAGAATCTCTGGTACCTAGAAATCTGTGCTTTACAAGCCCTTCAAGTGATTCTGATGTTTGTTAAAGTTTGAGAACTACTGTTTTAAAACATTCTAATGCCTCAGTCCAGACCTCCAAAGCTTCTGATTTAATTGGTCTAGCGCAATGCTGGAGAAAATATATAACCTGCATTATTTTAAAGTAACCCACATGATTCTAATATGCAGGTAGAGATGAGGAGCTGGGCTAGAGGGAGCAGAGAATGAGATAAGTTTGGAATTATTAGCAGATCCAGATGAAGCAAAGCTTTGAGAATTCAGCAGGTAAATCCCGCGGTTTGATTTGTGTTTTAAAAAGATGTCCCTGCCCTGACCGGGTTGGCTCAGCGGATAGAGCGTCGGCCTGCGGACTGAAAGGTCCCAGGTTCGATTCCAGTCAAGGGCATGTACCTTGGTTGCAGGCACATCCCCAGTGGGGAGTGTGCAGGAGGCAGCTGATCAATGTTTCTAACTCTCTATCCCTCTCCCTTCCTCTCTGTAAAAAATCAATAAAACATATTTTGGAAAAAAAAAATTTAAAAAGATGTCCCTTTTTATTTAAAAAAGATGTCTCCAAGCTAAAAGGTGGAAAAACCCAAATATCCATGCACTGTTGAATGATTAAACAAAAGGTGGTTTGCAATTATACAAATAAATGAGGCAAGTTTCTGTACACTACAGGGAATTATTTCTAGGGTATATTTTAAATGAAAAAAAAAGTAAGATGCAAAGCACTGTTTGTAGTGGTCTATCTTTGTGTAAGAGAGGCATATAAATGTTGATTTATATTTCCAGAGCAGTGGAAGTATAACTCAAAATCTAATAAAATTGTTGTCTCTGTGGGGAGCAAGATTTGGGGAGGCAAGGCAGAGAGAGGCAGAACTTTTTGTCAAGTTGCTTTGTTATATGGTGTTGACTTTGGAACTATGTAAATGTTTTATATATAAAGTTGAATTTAAAAAGAATAAAAATAAATACCTATAAATTGGAACAAATGGACACAACTTTTATCAAGTTGATGCCAAAACTACACAAAGAATATCATTACTAGAAGTGACTTTAATGTGCAGTTTTTGTTTTTGTTTACACCCCTAGTTGGGTATATCCTAAGTACAAAAACCCACAAAAGAATATTAAATTACATTCAGTAGTCTTATTGTTGTAAATAATACTGGTATTGCTATTTTTTAAATATTATACGTCTATCATAGGATAAAGAAAGCAAGTAATTAAGTTAATGTTAAAACCAAGATTTTCCATTTAAAAGAAAAAAGGTACATATAAAACCAGAAAAATTAATTAAACATTCTGTATTCTTCACTTTGAAATGGAAATACCAGTATAATTTATTTTTTCTTTCAAAAACCAGTACATACTTCCTAACTTTGTCCTAACCTTCCTGACTCTGAAAGTCCTAAAAACAATAAAAATGCAGTAGCAATAGCATTCATAGTATTAAAATTGTTAATTTTTAACTAAAAGGAGCCTGGGTTCTTTGGAAAAAATGGCTGATTGCAGGTTTAGGGTAAGAAATGTAATAAGATAAACTTGGAACCTCTCATTGTACCAGGAAACAAACAAGCTATCAAAGACTAATGGGAAAAATCTAGACATCAGTAAAATAACAATAATTGCAATTCATTGACTCGCATCTGATATGTAAAATTTCAAAATAATTCAAAACATAACAAACTCATGGTTCACTACTGAAGGTTACTAGGTTACCCACTTATCTGCAAATTGATAAATAAAAAGAAAGACTCAAGCATTTTTCCTGCCTTTCAAACTTTATTTCAGGGTAACCAAACAATTGATGAAAGTTCTTTATGGAAGAAGTCCAACTAATAAATGCAGAGGGAATGATAGAAATAGAAAATCACCATTTTGCAACCCTTGTGGGCCTAGGAACCATGTTTTTCAATGCATGTTAAAGCTGTAAAGTGAAAAGTTAATGGAGAATTTTATAATAGAGGGATCAGGCTGACACCACCCAATAAAACTTCTGATCACTTTGGCATCTATAAAAGAAATGACCAGACATTACATGCCTTATGATATGATATGATATGATAGGAAATACATTACCTGAAGTATTCTTAGCTATGATAGCAATATTTAATATAATGAAGTGTATTTATCAGTTTGCCCTCCAACCCGCCCCCCCCACTGACATACATACATATATACATACATACACATATGATAACTGAGACCAAGAGGAAGCAGTCTGCCAAATCCAAAATGTCAGTAAAATCTATAGGACAAATCTACAAGACAAATGACTCAGTATCTTCAAAACTCTATGTCATAGAAACTAATATATCTGTACAATGGAATATTATTCAACAATAGACATTACTGCTACAATGTGGATGAGCTAAAGTGAAAGAAGCCAATCACAAAGGACTAAATATTGTCTGAGTCCATTTTATTTATTTGTTTGTTTGTTTATTTATTTATTGAAAGAGGAAGAGCGAGAGAGATAATTTATAGAGACAGAAAATAGAGGTTGCTTACAGCTGGGGCAGATGACAGGACTTGGGAGATGATGATTAAGGGGTAGAAAACCTAGCCCTTCATCATAGAAAGTTTGAAAACTCTATCTATATAATGTAAATATTCTCAATTTGGTAAATAACTTACCCTATTCATATGTACCATGGCTATATTTTTATCATCTGTTAGGTACACTGAGGATTTCTAATCCTTTTTTCATGAATTTTTTCCCCTAAATGTTTTCTAGCCCAGTTATGTCACCTCAATGAAATGAAATGCCTTAATGTAAAAATTGTTTGGGCCTCAGAGCTACTAGAGTTTGATGCTTTCAATAGCAGTAAGTTGAACTGCCTCAGGGGTACAATTTTCCTTCAGGGAAGCTTTCCTGAGATTTCTGAATTGGACTCCTAAGACCTGACTTGCCATTGTCTCACCATCGCCTTT
This sequence comes from Myotis lucifugus, assembly GCF_000147115.1. Classification (NCBI taxonomy): domain Eukaryota; kingdom Metazoa; phylum Chordata; class Mammalia; order Chiroptera; family Vespertilionidae; genus Myotis; species Myotis lucifugus. The sequence continues at coordinate 2,974,056 of NW_005871178.1, forward strand.
GGTTTTGGCTTTTAGCTTCCAACTTGAAGCTCCAACTCTTTAGCTCATAGGTTTCTTCCTTCCTTCCTTCCTTCCTTCCTTCCTTCCTTCCTTCCTTCCTTCCTTCCTTCCTTCCTTCCTTCCTCCCTCCCTTCCTTCCTCTTCCTCCCTTTAAAATCTATATTGTTGAGAGTATTACAGATGTTCCCCTTTCCCCCCCCCCCTATTGTTCTCCTTCACCTGATTCCAGCCCGGCCCCAGGCCTTCACCACCCTATTGTCTGTGTCCCTAGGTAATGCATATATGCAAATAAGATCTTTGGTTAGCCCTAACTGATTTGGCTCAGTGGATAAAGTGTCAGCCTGCAGACTGAAGGGTCCTAGGTTCAATTCCAGTCAAGGGCATGTACCTTGGTTGCGAGCACATCTCCAGTAGGGGGTGTGCAGGAGGCAGCTGATAGATATTTCTCTCTCATCGATATTTCTAACTCTCTATCCCTCTCCCTTCCTCTCTGTAAAAAATCAATAGAATATATTTTTAAAAAGGATCTTTGGTTAATCTCTTCCCACCCCACCTACCCCCTCCCCTCTGAGATTCATCAGTCTGTTCCATGTTTCCATGCCTCTGCTTCTATTTTATTCATCAGTTTACTAGTATTTTGTTCATTAGATTCCTTGTTCATTTATTTTGATTTTTAGATACAGTTGTTGATAGATATGTATATATTGCTATTTTATTTTTTATATTTTTTATTTCGTCTTCTTCTTCTTCTTCTTCTTCTTCTTCTTCTTCTTCTTCTTCTTCTTCTTCTTCTTCTCCTCCTCCTCCTCCTCCTCCACCTCCTCCTCCTCCTGCTTCCTCTTCTTCTTCCTCTTCCTCTTCCTCTTCTTAAACAACATCCTTCAATATTTCATGTAATACTGGTTTGGTGGTGATGAACTCCTTTAGCTTTTTCTTTTCTGTGAAGCTCTTTATCTGACCTTCAATTCATTCTACATGATAGCTTTGCTGGGTAGAGTAATCTTGGTTGTAGGTCCTTGCTATTCTTCACTTTGAATATTTCTTGCCACTCCCTTCTGGCCTGCAAAGTTTCTATTGAGAAATCAGCTGACAGTTGTATGGATGCTCCCTTGTAGGTAACTAACTGCTTTTCTCCTGCTGCTTTTAAGATTCTCTCTTTGTCTTTAACCCTTGGCATTTTCATTATGATGTGTCTTGGTATGGGCCTCTTTAAGATCCTCTTGTTTGGGACTCTCTGTGCTTCCTGGACTTATAAGTCTATTTCTTTCACCATGTAGGGGAAGTTTTCTGTCATTATTTCTTCAAGTAGATTTTAATATCTTGCTCTCTCTCTTTTCCTTCTGGCACCCCTATAATGCAAATGTTGATATGCTTGAAGTTGTCCCAGAGGCTCCTTACACTATCGTCATATTTTTGGATTCTTTTTTCTTTTTGATCTTCAGATTGGGTGTTTTTTGCTTCCTCATATTCCAAATCGTTGATTTGATTCTCAGCATCATCTACTCTATTGTTGATTCCCTGTAAATTATTCTTCATTTCAGTTAGCGTATCCTTCATTTCTGACTGGACCTTTTCCATGTCTTTGAAATTCTCACTAAAATCCTTGAAAGTCTCACTAAGTCCCTTGAAGCTCTCATTAAGATCCTTGAGAAATCTTATAACCATTGTTTTGAACTCTGTATCCAGTAGTTTTCTTGCTTCCATTTTATTTCGGTCTTTTTCTGGAGATTTCTTCTGTTCTTATATTTGTGACATATTTCTTTGTCTCCAGATTTTGGTTGCTTCCCTGTGTTTGTTTCATAGGCAGAGCTGCTATGTCTCCTGGAATTGATAGAGTGGCCTTGTGTAGTAGGTATTCTGTAGGGCCCAGTAATTCAGCTTCCCCAGTCACCTGATCTGAACACTTTAGGTGCACCTCTGTGTGCTCTGTGTGCACAGTCTTGTAATTGAGTCTTAAATGCTGTTGGCATCCCTGGGAGGAATTGGCCAATTGGCTGTGAAGACCAGCTGCAACTACAATTGAAGAGCTGCTGTGCAGGAGATACTCCTATGGAGCAGGACTTACTGCAGTGGGGCTTTGGTGCTTTCTGAGTCTGTCCCTTGAGTGTGTTGCTTGTGGATGTGTAGAGTTGTAATCTGGTATGGTCTGAAGCTGCCCACCTGGTGTACTTGTTCTGGGGCCTCCTGTAAGGTGCAAAGTCAGCCACTGCCTAGGGCCACTCCACAGGAACTACAAAGCTATCTTCAGATGGCTGCTACTTGTATTGGACTTCGAAGTGCCCAGGTGAGGCCAAGCTGTGACGCAAGGCAGGCTGGTGCTACTGCTGGGTCTTGGGCCTCTTATTGATAGGTATGAGGCATGCTGACACCAGCTACTGCTTGTTTGAGAGATTTTAGGAATGTCTGAAGCCTGAGCCATGACAGGCTATTCATATGTGAAAGCTGCTGCAAACAGCTTGGGAGGGGCTGCAAACTGGGTGATTTTTGGTCTCAGGGAATCACCAGGGTGGAGCAAACAGTGTGAGCCACACTGATGGAAACTCAGATATGGCTGCCAGTTACCTCTGCGATGGGGGATGTCTCAACACAGGAACGATGACTCCTGTGAAGCACCCTGTCTGGTAGAAAGTTGCCCCCAAGTTCCTGTTTCAATATCAGACAATCCAGCTCCTCCCCATATATCCCTGAATTCCCCTCCCCACAGCCGTTGCCCCAGCACTGGAGCCCAGAGGGATCGAGTCTGAGTAAGTCCATGCACTGGCCCTTTTAAGAGGGACTGCCTGGGTCTCCAGCAGTCTCCCTGTCACTCAGCTACAATACCCCTTGGTTTTAATAGCCCCAAAATTATGGGGACTTCTCTTCCCAGCTCTGGAACCCTGGGCTAGGGATCTGGTGTGGGGCGGGGACCCCTTGCTTCTCACAGGAGGCCTCCACAGTGGAGTTATTCCTTCTGATTAAAAACATGCCACATGTGGGTGTCGGACCATCCCATTCCATGTCTCTGCCCATCCTGCTAGTCTCAATGTATTTTCTTCTTTACTTCTCTAGTTATAGGATTTCCATTTAGCCAGATTTCAGGTGGTTCTGAATGATGGTTGTTCTGTATTTTAGTTGTAATTTTGATGTGGTTGTGGGAGGCGGTGAGTACTGGCGTTTACCTATGCCATCATCTTGGTTCTCCTAGTACTCTTTAGTAGCTCATAGGTTTCTACTTTTTCCATTCTGCCTTCCTATCTGTCTTCCAATGTTACTTGGAATCAAGCCAGAATGTTCAATTTTTTCAAACTCTTCCCTTGGGAACTTCAACGAATACCTTTTCCTCTCGTGGGAACATTGCTTCATTGTCTTTTTTTGAACCAAAAGTATAGCAACTTGTTCTCTCACTTTGTTCCAGGCAGCTTTAAAATAACATTTGTTGATATTTGCTGTAAAATTTCTATGTGCAAAGCTGTATGCTATTTGCTTGACACACATCTCACTGAGAGGTAGGTTTGTTATTATCTTCACAGGGTCACACAGGATTGTAGAGCTGATAAGTGGCAGAGCCAGGATCTTACCATAAGATAGGCATAGAGTCCAACTATGAAGTCCTTTCCTTTCAGGTTTGACAAGTACATCATGTTTTTTTTTATGAAAAAGTAAGGTTATTCTTTCTGTTTTATTTTCAATACCTGTAAGAAAATATCTGATAGTAGTCTTTTGGTGAGGGAATAATTTTGGCCTCAGAAACTAAATGGCTGCGAACTTTCAGCTGAATTTTTAAAGAATCAAAGAGGCAGATTCTTTTTTTTATGAAGTTACAATTCATACCTTTTAGGCTCCCATCTTAAACATTCTTTGATCCATAGCTTTGAGAGCACTTTCGGTAGTTTATCCACATCCAGTTAGCACTTCATCAGTTGGAAGTTAAACATGACTAATATATAAAACTAGAGGCCCGGTGCACGAAATTCGTGCACAGGGGGGAGGGGGATACCCCCTCAACCCAGCCTGCACCCTCTCCAATCCGGGACCCCTTGGGGGATATCTGACTGCCAGTTTAGGCCCGATCCCCTGCCTGCCTGATCGCCCCTAACGGCCCTCCCCTGCCAGCTTGGTTGCCCCCAATGTGCATATGGCTGGGATCCCTCAGCCCAGCCTGTGCCTTCTCGCAAGTCCAGGAGCCCTCGGGGGATGCGAGCCTAAGCCAGCAGTCAGACATCCTTAGCTCTGCTACAGAAGCGGGAGAGGCTCCTGCCCCAACTGCTGCGCTTGCCAGCTGTGAGCCCAGCATAGGGCTTCTGGCTGAGCAGCACTCCCCCTATGGGAGTGCACTGACTACCAGGGGGTGGCTCCTGCATTGAGCGTCTGCCCCCTGGTGATCAGTGTGCAACATAGCAACCAGTTGTGCCATCATTTGGTCGATTTGCATATTAGCCTTTTATTATATAGGATGTTAAGTAATCAGTCTTGGTACCCATCTCTAGGATATAGCCAATATTAAAACTTCTTCATTTTCTACAATAAAAGAACCATTTAGCTTTCTAATTTCATGTTTAATATCAGTTCTTTATCCTTCATGTAACTGCTTGAGAATTCTGAGTGCTGCTTCTAAAAAATATCTTTTGATAATCTTATTAAAGGTTTATTAAAACATAGAGAAATAGTCCTGGCTGGTGTTGCACAGTGGTTAAGAGTGTCAGCCCAAGCACTAAAGGATTGTGGGTTCAATTCCAGATCAATGTGTCTCTCTCACATCGATGTTTCTCTATCTCTCTGTCTCACTCTCTCTCTCCTCCAATGGAAAAAATATCCTTGGGTGAGGATTAACAACAACAAACAGATAAATGTTCATTTGTGCTCTTTAATTTACATTAAAAAAATAAGATGACTGTTCTTGTGTTGCTCTGGAAGAAAATTGATGACGTCAGATTTCTGTCCCTGCTTAGCATTTATTTCTGTGAATTGCTAGAAGCTTTAAAAATTTAAAGTTCTTTCATCAGGGGGAAGGGGATATTGAATTTGTAGTATCTATTTGGATATTGTCAGCCCCCTCCAACATGACAACATAATTCTTTACATATCTATTAAATAGAAAAAGGTAGAACTCCAAAGAAGAAAAATAGCAAGAAAAACACACACAACACAACCAAAAGATATGCTCGGTTAATTTTCCACTGAATTATCATGAACTGTATCTATTCCTTGGCCTTATGTAACTAACACCATGTGGCTTCCCTGTTGCAAAAGGAAAAGTCAGGGTCATTTTGGATCCAGTTAGCCAAAGAGATTAGTTTGATTCTAAAATATATATGACCCAGACTTCTAAACTCTGTTCTTATACCAATTTGGTAACTCAAAGAGGAAATTATCTAGAATCTAAGCTTACAGGGAAAAACAAACCTTGAAGGACTAATGAACTATGGGGAGATATTTCAGTCTGAGAAGTGCAATTACTTTCAAATGAACTTGGGTTTGAGAAATTAAACTAAGAGAAATAAAAGAATTTTCAGATGTGTCATCCTAAAATGACTAGCCATTTAGGATTTTTAACCTAAAACTCTCCTTTTCAAAGAAAAATACAAAGGAGATGGATATGTAACTTCAATTCAGAGAAAATTGTCATGGAATATCCATTTAAAAGATATGTAAGAGGAGATATATATAATACTTTCAACAATAAAGAATTTAAATTTAAAAAAAGGTATGTTAGAATGAGAGGACATAGGAAAATGTCAAACTGTTGGCTATCTAGAACCAAATTGAGTTGATATGGGGGTGAAGTCAGAGAAAGAATTCCAGTCCAATGATGTATCATTGCTGTAAATTGCTCTCAAAAAGCTAGTTCACAAAATTCCAGGCCAGAGGATGACTTTAATGGGAAATTTGAAAACAGTCCTACTCTCTACAATTAATACTGTCAGCTCATTCTCTGAGTGAATGTAGCAATATAGTTTTTTGTTTTGTTTTGTTTTATTGCTTAAAGTATTACAAAGAGTATTATATAGAATATTATATATGTCTCCTTTTCTTTTCTCCCCTTGACCTTCCCCTAGCCTCCCATACCCCCCAGTGTCTTGTGTCCATTGGGCAATATAGTTTTAAAGTGAAATAAAAACACATAGGACAGTGCCTGGCACAGAATCAGTACCCAAAGTCTTTTCCCTTTTTGGTGGCAAATGGACAATTAGGCCACTTTTAATCTTATGAAAAGCTGTTAAATGGTGATGGAAGGAGACTTGACTTGGAGTGTGAACACACAATACAATCTACAGATGATATATTGTGGAATTGTACTCCTGAAACTATATAAATTTATTAAGCAATGACACTCCAATAAATTCAATAAAAATTAATTACTTCTTAAAAAGCTATTAAACTTACAAAGTACAGTGAAGGGGGTCTTTCCAGATTGTGTCATGTCCCTGTTTTCTCTGAGGATACAAGTGACGACCAGTGTACCTAGAAAGAGTCTCTGACAGAGTCTGAATATCAGACTAAGAGGTTCTAGTTGGTCCTTCATGGATTTTGTGGTTTTGTGTGTGCATGTGTGTTCAGGACCTAATAGTTCGCCATGTCATCTCTTTCCTTTTTAGCAAACCAGTTCAACATCTGTAGTTCACTTACTTTATACCAGGTTCTGTCCCCAGCATTGGGATTAGAAAGATGAATAAGACATGACCCAGGCCCTCTACGAGTTTAGAGTCTAGGAGGGACAATTAGACGTAGGAAGACATCACCCAGGTTTTATAGTGTGATAAGTATAATAATCATGATGCAAAAGCAGCCCTGGCATATGTTGCTCAGTGGTTAGAGTGAAAGCCCGTGGACCCAAAGGGTTGTGGGTTCAATTCCCAGTCAAGGGCATGTATCTCAGTTAAAGGTTTGATTCCTGGCCCCGGTTTGGGCACATGCAGGAGGCAATCAATCAATGTGTCTCCCTCACATCGATATTTCTCTCTCTCTCTCTGCCCCTCCCTTCCACTCACTCTAAAAAAAAAAAAATCAGCCTGGCCAGTGTGGCTCAGTGGTTGAGCGTCAACCTATGAACCAGGAAGTCATGGTATGATTCCCGGTCAGGGTACATGCCCAAGTAGGGGGTGTGTAGGAGGCAGCTGATCAATGATTCTCTCTCATCCATGTTTCTACCTCTATGCCTCTCCCTACCTCTCTGAAATCAATAAAAACATTTAAAAAAATCAATGGAAAAATATCCTTGGGGTAGGATTAACAACAACAACAACAAAAAAAAAAGATGCTGAAGCAGGCACAGGAATTTAGAGGTACCACCAAACTCAAATTGGAGATCAAGGATAGCTTCCTAGTACAAATGGTGCCCGACCTCTCAACTCTCTTAGCCATGAAATGAAGATTTGAATGCCTGCTTAAAGGACTTTTGCAAGGAGTAATTAAGATATATATGTAAAGCACTTAGCAGAGTCCTGCTATATACGAAACACTTGGAAAGTTGTGATAAAGATGATGATGATCCATCAAGTTAGAGACAACAGCCCTAGCCAGTTTGGCTCAGTGGTTGGAGCATCATCCCTCAGACTGAAGGGTCCTGGGTTCGATTCTGGTCAAGGGCACCTACCTCAGTTGTAGGCTCCATCCCCGGCCCTGGTCGTGGCACATGTGGGAGAGAGTCAATCAATGTATGTATCTCATGTTGATGTTTTCCTCTCTGTCTGTCTCTCCCCTTCCCTTCCACTCAGTCTAAAAATCAATGGAAAAAACATCCTCGGGTGAGGATTAACACAACAAAAAAAGTTAGAGGCAACAGCTGAAAAAATAGAAGTTCTTTTAATACTTGGACTTCACACTAATCCCAGGTGATCCCTTTTATTGAAAAGGTAGCCTAGAAATTGTTAATAGCATCATTAATAAAAATGTCCTTCACAAAGGTATAGTTAAAAGCCAAAGCCTGCATTCTATTCTAATACATACTTCAAAATAGAATTAACTCCAACCTGAAATATCAGAAACACTGATGGAAAAAGCTTAATTGTTATAGAATTGTTTAAACCTTTATAGCCTTCAACACATATAACTTTGTTGCATGAGCTAAATAAGCATTTTCCTGAGAACAGAGAAGTGATTAGAAGGAAAGTTAAGGAGTAAATGACTCAATGTGCTTGATTTTAGGAAGTAATCAGTTACCCCTGAATCTTTCTATAAGAAATCTGTATTAGTTGTCTAGCGCCACAATAATGCTACACAAAAAGCAATAATAAAACTTTAATAAATTAATACAACAATAAATCTTTACCCAGCTCATGAGTCTGTGAGATTCAGCTGATATGAACTGCATTCATCTGATCTTGCCTGGCTTGCTTCTACATCTGTGGTCAACTGTAAGTTGGCTAGGTGGCTCTGATGGTCCTGACTGGGCATGCTCACATTTCTAGGCTTTTGCTGGCTCTTGGCTGATCTAGGATGGTCTCGGTTGGGTTGACTGGGATTAGTAGGGTGACTTAGGCTAGCCAAGGTACAGAGAAGGAGCAATCCCGAGCATGCAAATACTTTTCAAGCCTTTACTTGTATCCTATTTGCTAATATCTCATTGCCAAATCAAGTCACTTGATGGATTTTGGAGTCAGACTGGGAAAGCATTACAAAGTTACAAGACAAAGGGTATGGATGAGGGAGAGGTTAAGAATTAGGGTTATTTTTACAATATTACAGTTTTCCCTTTGGCCAAAATTATTCAAATATTTCAATCGCAGAATATGCTCAAAAAGTCTCATCCAATCATGGAAGCAAGCTCAAAATCCAGGTTCTCATGAGCTACATCAGATCCAGGTGTGATTCCTCTTGATGCAGAGACTTATAAACTAAAAAGACAGGTTACCTGCTTCTGTCTTTAATAGGAAATTTGGAAACCCTCCCAACCCAAACTATCCCCCCAGACACACACATACAGTGGGGCATTTTGTTGTTTGTTGATTATACTTCAATAAAAATGCAAAAAGAAAAAAGAAAAGAAAAGAGCTGCACAAGTGCTTTTTAAGGTCCTGCTGTATCACTTTTGCTAGCATCCTATTGGCCAAAGCAAGTCACACGACCAAACCCAGCCTAAGGGTGGAGGTCACTGAAACAGACATAGTGGAAGGCAGTGAGAGGAGGGGATAAAGAACCGTAGCCACATTTTCCCTCTACCACAGAATCCATGCAGGAAGGCCCAAGCCTATGTAGCCCTGTGGATACCTGCAGATTAAAATTGCAATTCAAGTGCCACGTTCCAAAAGGCAAATGAGGCCAGTTTCTTTAGTGCTCAGGGCTCCTTGAACCATATATCTGAAGGTCTAAAATAATCTGAAGGTTGTCAATATGGAGGACTAAAACAAATCTTTTTAAAAAGTCCCCTTTTCGCCCTACCTGGTTTGGCTCAGTGGATAGAGCATTGGCCTGCGGACTGAAGAGTCCTGGGTTCGATTCCAGTCAAGGGCACATACCCAGGTTGTGGGCTCAATCCCCAGTGTAGGGCGTGCAGGAGGCAGCCGATTCATGATTCTCTCTCGTCATTGATGTTTCTATCTCTCCCTCTCCTTTCCTCTCTAGAGTCAATAAAAATATATTTTAACAAAAAAGTCCCCTTTTCTCTGACTTTTGTTATAATACATTTTATTATAGAAAATGTAGAAATGTGTCTAAAAGAAAAAAATTCTCACAATTACATGACCCAGAATGTATGTACCAGTATTTCTTTATGTTTGATAGACTTGAATTTTTCTTGGCATGGTTTTGAACTTTCAAGCATTCATTTGCTGGCTTGATACTTTTAGGACTTATAATTGCTTTGGTTTAGAAAGATTCCACTACGCATTAGACCAGTGATGGTGAACCTTTTGAGCTCGGCGTGTCAGCATTTTGAAAAACCCTAACTTAACTCTGGTGCCGTGTCACATATAGAATTTTTTTGATATTTGCAACCATAGTAAAACAAAGACTTATATTTTTGATATTTATTTTATATATTTAAAAGCCTTCAAACAAAGAAAAATCAACCAAAAAAATGAGTTCGCGTGTCGCCAACACTGCATTATGAGATAGAGTGGAAAGAGTATTTCCTGGTACCCACTTCCATATCTCAATCAAAGGTCACAATGCCAAGCCACCTTTACCTGTCTAATCACCTCTACTGTTACTAGGTGGCCACCTGTGGGCTAAAGTAGGGAGGTGTGTCATTGATATCCTAGATCAAGGCACAAGCATGATTATTTCAACTTCTAGGGGCGCAGTGCACGAATTCATGCACCTTGAAAGGAACTGTGGGATGCAAGGCTATGGTGGGTACAGGGGCGGCTCTTGGCCTATCCTCCACACCCCCATCCAGCCCCTCCTGCCACGGCCCCTGGTGCCCTGTCTGCCGGCAGCCCTGCCCCCCCCCCCCCCCCACTGATGGGACTGGCCCCGCTTGCCCCCACCGAAAGCGCGGAGGGATTGGGGCCAGTGCCATCAATGGGTGCAAGGGGCGGCTGCTGCCCCGATCATCCCTCAGGAGCATGGGGAGGTGGAGAAGCCCTCAGGGGCGATTGGGACCGGAAGCCGCCACTCACACCACTGATGGCGCCGAGCGATCGGGACCGGCACCGGGCACCAGCAGCGGGTGAGAGTGGGGCTGGCGCCGGCAGCAGGTGCGAGCACCTGGCAGGACTGTGGCATGCAGGAGCAAAGAATTTTCAGTAACCACCAGAGGCTTGCCCCGATGACAGTGACTGGTGCCCCGCCTTTTTCTGGTGCTCCTGCTCACCTGCTCCACCATCCTACGGCAGCCGATGGCTGCCATGTTCTGTGCTCTGCCGCCTACTGCCAATGCCCGCTGTGTTCCACGTGCTCCCCCTGGTGGTCAGCACACATCATAGCGACCGGTTGTTCAGTTGTTTCACTGTTCGGTCTATTTGCATATTAGGGTTTTATATATATAGATTAGCTCGTCTTTAGTGATCTCCATCCTTGTGATACAGTTGGCTCTCATTATTCACATAGTTGTATTCTGTAATGTTACTGTGAACACTGAATTAGCAAATACTGAACTGTCGCTCCTCGGGGGAACACAAGGTTAGGTTTCTGCAAGTCACTGGTCACATTTTCAACTGATCAATACGTACCTGGTTTTATGTATGTTTCTGTTTAAAGACACCTTGTTCAATATATATCATTGATTCATTAATATGAAGTCATGGCCAATAGCACTATAACTCATGCCTAAATGATGATTTTCTAACATAGATGATTTCTCCGTCAGGCACATCACAGCCTTCCTACACTTAGGAACACTAGGACAGCACTTCAACACTACATTTGGGGGTCAGTTAAATGGCAAAATCACCTAGAAAAAGCACAAAAATGTGAAAAACATGGCACCAAATAGACTGCGAGAAGGACACATCATTTGCAGTATGAGAGTTGAAACAAGAAGGCAGAGCATTGCCCATGCACCTTAGCTGGGAATGTGTGTTGTCAGACAACTCAGATTCTTTTTACCACTCTGCACATGTCAGCAAATGACTCCAAAAGCTTTGTCAGTATTGATTTCAGGGCTACAAATTTTAGCTAATGGATGAATTTGTAAATTGAGACTCCTCATATAGTAAGGAGGGACTGTGTGTTAGACAGAATGGTAAGGCATGACTCTTTCCCTTTAAACATACTCTTACCCTTAACATTGCTCTCTGGCCCATCCTATTACTGAAAAAGTGAAAGTTGGTTGGGACAAGAGGCAAGGTGAAGGGAGAACTCTCCAGTCCCATCTATAATAATAAAAGCATAATATGCAAATCGACCGAACAGCCAAACAGCAGAATGACCTTCCGGATGACCTTCCAGATGAAGCTGGGGCTGTGAGGGTCTACTCTTGCACGAATTTCATGCAAAGGGCCTCTAGTATATACATAACCTTCTGAAGCCTAAAGTCTTTATAAGATTGTTTCAGCTCTCACTTGCTGTGTTTGTTTTTGATGGAGACTTCTTTGCAAGTCATACAGAAACATTATATTGACTCTCACTGCTATTATGTCTAGAGAGAGGACTATCCTAAGTCTTGGTTTGATATAAATTACTGTGGAGAGAAATGCAAATATCAACAACAAAACAGGTAAAGTTTGTCAGAAGGAATTTCAAGTGGGGGGAAACTCAGTTAAATTTATATGCAATTGTATTAAATTAGAATTTTCTGAAATGCAGTAGAAATTATATTAGTTATTAATCATCTTGATGTTAGCCATTCTATTGTCCTCAACTGGGGTCTGCTCAATTTTTGCAATTTGTGCAAGGTAGTGACATTCTCTACCTTGAGGAAAACAAAATGGCAAGAAAAGATAAAAACTGTTTATATTCCTATTCCGGATAAATTCCAATCTGAATGAATTCCAATCCTGTTGAGTCATTTAACTCTCTCAGTTTAGTTCTCACAGAGTTAACTCAGGAATGTCGTACAACCTTGTCTTAAATGATTATATCTCTCCCAAATTACGGTCATTCATGTACACCGTACTTTAGTGTACCCCAGCTTTTGTCTCCAAGTGCTCATATCTTGTCTCTAATGTCTTTTAGCTTTTAGGCATGTCATCATACTAGTAAGAATGTCCAAACCTGTAGGGAATTTTTATAAAAATTTGAGCCAACAAAAAGGATACACTTGGAAGCAAGATCTGAGATAAGTGCTTCTGAGAATAACAGTTTGCAGGTTTTGGGGGTTTTATTTTTATGCTTGAGATTAAGGAGGGATATTAGGAAGATTACATGAGGATAGGAAGAAGCTAAAGCAGGGATGAGATACAAGATAGTTAAGATTATATGCACTTTTGGAGGAGGTCATGTGGAAATCAGATTGCAGAGTAGTTAAACTTTTGTGCTCTCTTAAGGGTAGTTACTTCTTTCTTTTTAAATAAAATCTACATTATATATTTATTTTTTCATTAAACTCCATATCCACAACTATATTGATGCACAGAAACAATGGACAAAGCTTGCCTAAGGCAAAGATAAAGCTTTTACTAAAAAGTTACAGGCCTGGGGTGTGACTCCCACCATAACCTGCTCAGTTAGGAATTTATGATCAGATTATCCTGTGAGGTTACTTTCCGTAGAACTCCTTTTTTTTGTCCACATGCTTAAGTACAGTAGGTCCTCGGGTTACATCGGAGATCCGTTCCTACAGCGCAACGTAACGCCGTAAGTCGGAACCCACCTACATCAGCACCTATGTCACTCACATGGAGCACATACACAGCAGTAATGAAGTGAAACAGTAAAAAAAATTTAAAAGAAAGATAGCAATTCCTGACCTTTACTTGTGGTAAGTAAATAATAAAAAACATAAAGCACATATGTACATACGTCAAAATGACGGAACTTTTTTTAAATAAATAAATGGGAGATTTATTTATTAACCACGAAATGTCGTATGTTGAGTCCGACGTAACTCAAGGACTGTCTGTAGTCCACTATCGGGCATAAGTGTTTTCTGCCCTACTCGCAGTAAAAATGTAATTAATCCTATATAATAAAAGCCTAATATGCAAATTGCCCCCTCAGGCAGTTGTTCGACAGGGAGTTTGACAGCTAGCTATGATATGTGCTGACCACCAGGGGCCGGTGTGGAACATGGCAGGTGTCGGCAATGCAGCGCTGGCAGCAGGCGGCAATGGAGGTGCTGCTGGCCCTGATGGGTCCCAATGAGAGTGGGACCGCAGCGGGATGGTGGAGCAGGTGAGCAGGTGGCACCAGGTCAAGGTAGGTTTGAGCAGGGGTGTGATCACCCTGCCAATCACCCCACAGACTGCTACCACAGGCGGCATTGGGGGGGCAGGGCCACCGCCTGGATCCCAACTGCTGAGGAAGCTGGGCAGGGGGCCTGGCCCTGATTGATTGCCCTGCAGGCAGGATGGTGGAGCAGGTGAGGGAGCAGCAAGGTGGGGTGTATTGACAGAAACAGTGTATTGACTCTCACTGCTATTATGTCTAGAGAGAGGACTATTCTAAGTCTTGGTTTGGTATAAATTACTGTGGAGAGAAATGCAAATATCAACAACAAAATAGGCAAAGTTTGTGAGAAGGAATTTCAAGGGGGCCTCAGTTAAATTTATATGCAATTGTATTAAATTAGAATTTTCTGAAATGCAACAGAAATTATATTAGCTATTAGTCATCTTGATGGGGGCTGCGGGGCTGTGAGCTGGGGGCATGAGCTGGGGCCCAATCTCTGCAGTCCACCCCGAGGGACTCCACCCGTGCATGAATTCATGCACCGGGCCGCTAGTGTAATTAATAAAAGCCCAGTACCTTTTACAACATTAATTTGTAATATCATCAACCAATATTAATCATTGACGTTATCCCAGGCACTGGGTTGGGCCCAAAGTCACAATTGTCTTTTTCACTTTAGGAAGCTGAATCAACATTCAAATCTGGGCCCATGGGACCTCAAAACGCCTGCAGTTTATAATTCACCAAGATGTATCGTTCGTAAAACAAGTGACATTATTAAATTGGGATTAACGCCAAAACCGGTTTGGCTCAGTGGATAGAGCGTCTGCCTGCGGACTGAGGGGTCCCAGGTTCGATTCCGGTCAAGGGCATGTACCTGGGTTGCGGGCACCTCCCCCGTGGGAGATGTGCAGGAGGCGGCTGATCGATGTTTCTCTCCCATCGATGTTTCTAACTATCTATCTCTCTCCCTTCCTCTCTGTAAAAAATCAATAAAATATATTTTAAAATAAATAAATAAATAAATAAATTGGGATTAACTATGTTTGGAATAAGAAATGTGGCTTAAGAATGGATATAGTATCAACCATCCTATATTTCCTCTGAAGAGTAGAAATTATTCCACCTCTGAGATCAACTTCACTTTCTTGGGTCAGGCACTTAATCCCTCTGTTTCTAACTTTATTCATTTGTAAAATGAGGGTGTTGGACTAGACAACCTGTGTTAAGATTTTTATTCCCCTTTTCAGTGACTTTATTCAGAACTGGGTATATCTTGAAACTGGTAAATAGAGATACTCCAAAGACCATAATGCTCATTAAGAGTCTAGGGCAGTGATGGCGAACCTATGACAGTCATTTTTTTGGTTGATTTTTCTTTGTTAAATGGCATTTAAATATATAAAATAAATATCAAAAGTATAAATCTTTGTTTTACTATGGTTGCAAATATCAAAAAACTTCTATATGTGACACGGCACCAGAGTTAAGTTAGGGTTTTTCAAAATGCTGACACGCTGAGCTCAAAAGGTTCGCCATCACTGGTCTAGGGCAGTGGTCGGCAAACTGTGGCTCGCGAGCCACATGCGGATCTTTGGCCCCTTGAGTGTGGCTCTTCCACAAAATACTGACTTCTGCGCATGGGCCACGAAGTTTCAATCACACTGTACGTGCGCGCCCGAACGTGGTATTTTGTGGAAGAGCCACACTCAAGGGGCCGCAGTTTGCCGACCACTGGTCTAGGGCTTTTAAAAATAAAATAAAAAGTAAAACAAGAAAAAAATGTATGTTCAGAAGACATAATTATAAAGTTCTTAGATACAGGGATCAAAAATGCTTGCTATGTGTCCCTCACTGCTTCCTAAAAACTGTACATGCATTATCTTGTTTAGTCGTCATAAAAACTCTGAGTTAAATTCTATTAGTACCACCTCTAATTTTTAGTGATGGACACTGACACCTAAAGAGATGAAGTCACTTGCCCAAGGTCACATAGACAGCAAGTGCCAGAAGTGGCACCCCACCCTGGCAGTTGGATCCCAGAGCCCAAGTTCTTAACCCATATGCCAGTGATGGCGAACCTATGACACGCGTGTCAGAGGTGACACGCGAACTCATTTTTTTTGGTTGATTTTTCTTTGTTAAATGGCATTTAAATATATAAAATAAATATCAAAAATATAAATCTTTGTTTTATTATGGTTGCAAATATCAAAAAATTTCTATATGTGACACGGCACCAGAGTTAAGTTAGGGTTTTTCAAAATGCTGACACACTGAGCTCAAAAGGTTCGCCATCACTGCCATATGCTAAGCTGTATTCCAAAGAATAATTTAGATTATAATGTCTTGCTTCCAAGGATAATTGTATTCCAACAGAGACTCTTGAAGATGCAAATGATTTAACTAGAAGGATGGGGTTGGTAGAGATTTTTCGGGTTCCTTAAATTATGCCAACTTTGATTGTTTCTCCTTTTTTCTACTCTTCTCTACTTTGCAATACTTTTTGTACTGTGTATGTATTACTTAAATTTTTTAATAGAATTTATTTTTAGAGCAGTTTTAGATTCGCAACCAAATTGAGCAGAAGATACAGAGATTTCCCATATACTCCCTGCCCTCGCTCATGCACAGCCTCCCCCATTATCAATATCCTCCACCAGAATTGTCCGTTTGTTAAAACTGATGAATGAATCTACGTTGACACTGTGGATGAAAAAAGGGGTTCTATGGAAAGTAACCTCATAGGGTAATGTGATCATAAATTCCCCACTGGGCAGGTCATGGTGAGTAGTCAGACCTCAGGCCTATAACTTCTTCCGTGAAAGGTTTTAAGCCAGCCCAAGGAGTGTTCTTGTGCATCTCAGTTAACACTCCTTTGAAATACCAGAAGTGATGTGCTAGGCAGTTAGACAGACATGAGCAAAAACAATGGGCCATGTGTGGGCCATGTACAGAAGGTCACCAGGGCTGAAAGCCTAGGTACCTAGCAAAGGACAATTGTGGGATGGCACCTCATCCCCAGGGTGACCTTTCCTCGCCTAGCAAATCCCTGGTCATGTGGTTTGGACCCCTCCAACCTTTCCTCTCTAGAGACAACATCTAGGCCTCAGTTGTACTTCAGCCCCAGGCCCCCAAAAAGCAACAAAAGCAGACCAGCAATCTCATTATCTGCCCTCAGGACCAACTACATTGAATAATGACCCCTGACCAATCCATCAATGGAGACCACAACCCTGAAAGGACACACCTGGAAAACTGCTGAATGTTCTACTGAGATCTTCCCCTGGGACCTCCCCTAAACTATCCACCCTTAAAACCCTTAGGACGGAGGACCAGAGGGCTCTCCCTCCGGAAGCATGCCTGAGCCTTTCCCTTTCCCTTTCCTCCGTGTATGTATTGTTTTAAATGGGGAAATATATTATAATTAAAAAAAAAAAAGATACTATCTTAGGTGGCTGTTCTTCTCCCTTTAACACGGGCATTTTGCTAAAAGATGAGAGAGGTGTCAAGCTAGAACTGTTTGAATCAGTGGTTCTCAACCTTGGCTGCACATTAGAATCACCTGGGAATCTTTTTAAAATCCTGATTTCCGGGCCTCATCCTCCGGAATTTCTGTTTCTTTGTTACTAATGTTGTAGCCCCACCCCATAACAAAGAAACAGAATTTCTGGAGGATGAGGCCCAGAAATTAGAATTTTAAAAAGATTCCCAGGTGATTCTAATGCGCAGCCAAGGTTGAGAACCACTGGTTTGAATCATCAGGCTAAGCCCCCTCTGAAAGGGATTTTTAAAAAATATGTTTTATTGCTTTCAGAGAGAGGAAGGAAGAGGGAGAGAGAGTTAGAAACATCGATGAGAGAGAAACATCCACCGACTGCCTCCTGCGCCCCCCTCACCCCCACTGAAAGGAATTGGTAATATGTTGTTGTCAAAAAAAAAGTAAGCCAGAGGAAAAATCAAGCCTGCTGGTAAGTGAGAAGTGATATGTAATCAAAGCTGACTTTAGAAGACTTATTTTTAGAAGAGTTCATGGGTCTTAAGAAGACTGAGTGAGTGGAGAATTCACTGGGAATAATAACAAAGCCAGCATCACAGGAGCCTAGCGAGAAGATTTATGAAACTTTTAGACCCTCCAGAAAACCAGATGGTATACCCTGGGCAGAACACACTTAGCAGTTTTAAATTGCGGTACACTATGGCAGTTGCAACAAGATATCTTGGGCTCCCTCACAAGGTCACAGGTGGGGAGAGGTTGTTCATGCCCTTGTCACTGCTCCTCTGCAGGGGCAGTTGGGTTAGACCAGGTAAAAGCAGCGAGAAGTCAAGGTATTCTTCCATATCTCCTGCTGTCCCTTCCAGAAACGAAGTGACCTTGTGTCTCCGCGTAGCTGGAATCCTCTTTAGTTTCTGGAACTAATTTTCAGTTCAGTGTCCCCCACTTGGTCTGCTTGCCAATTCCCTGGCTCTTCGGTGTTATCTTTTCTCTCCTCAGATCTTTCTTCAACCTTCAGTCCTGTCTTTCTCCCTTTGTTCTACATGCATGGGTTGTGGGGCCAGCTTGTGCCATTGTCTTATCACCACCTTGAAGGAGCTCAGAGGAAATTAGAAGGATCCGTCAATATTTAGATGTGCCCTCTGCTGGTTGTCGGCAATGCAACATCAACATTAAAATCTGGAAATAAAGTTTCTTTGTTTAATAAAAATTTGGCGTGGAGGCACTCACAGATAAGATAAAACACAAATAAAATGTTGCTGTATATTATAAAAGCCTTTAAATTCTACTGATTTGTGTTTGGTTTACCGTGGCTCGCAGTAGTGCAGTGGTTCTCAACTGGGGATGATTGTGCCCTCAAGGGAACATTTGGCAATATCTGGAGGCATTTTTGTTGTCACCACTTGGAATAGGTTGTGCTACTGACATAGAGTGGGTGGAATCAAAGAATGCTCTTCAACATCCCACAATGCAAGAGAGCCTTGTTCCCACCTCCAACAAAGAATTGTCTGGCTTCAGTAAACCTAAGTAATAGGCCTGAGAAAGCTGAAATTGGACTAATAGAATTTTGGTGTTTGGAGCAATTTAGATATTAGTTGAGTAGTTCTCAACTTTGGTTGCCCATGGGATCACTTGGGAAGCTTTAAAATATTGACACTTGGGTCCCTAGAGATTCTGATGTAATTTAATTGTAGTCAAATCCTCATTGGGGGGGATGAGGAATCAGGTCCTGGGGGATAAGGTCTCAATTTTACAAAGTGACAGAGCTGGGACTAACATTTTCTTGGGAAACAGAAGGTAAGGAGCCTGTCTACACATGACACTTCAAAAAGCAACAGCTGAACCCTGGCCTGTATGGCTCAGTGGTGAGAGTGTTGGCCCAAGCACCAAAGGGCCTTAAATTCAATTCCCGGTCAAGGTCATGTACCTGGGTTGCAGGTTCAACTCCCAGCCCCAGTTGAGTTGCACAAGGGAGGCAGCCAGTCGATGTGAGACATTGATGTTTCTCTCTTCTCCCCAGCCCTTTCATTCTCTCTAAAAATCAATGGAAAAAATATCCTCGGGTAAAGGTTAACAAAAAAATAAATTTAAAAAAAGCAAAAGCTGAAAATATCTTAAGACTTTAAAACACTTAAAATCATTTTTAAAAATTATATTTTTATTGGTTTCAGAGAGGAAGGGAGAGGGAGAGATAGAAACATCAATGATGAGAGAGAATCATCGATTGGCTGCTTCCTGCACACCCCCACCAGACATCGAACCCAAAACCCAGGCATGTGCCCTGACTGGGAATTGAACCATGACCTCCTGGTTCATAGGTTGATGCTCAACCACTGAGCCACACTGGCTGGGCCATCTTTCACCTTTTTAAAAAATTATCTTTCATCTTAACTTTCTTAATTTCTTTGTGTATTTTCTTCTGCATTCATTCTGATTATTTCCTATATTTCCTTCATGACATCTATTCAAATTGTCATTGTTTCCTTCTTCACTGGGAATAAATTACCTATTCCATTCCACCCCTTTTAAGAGCAATGTGCTGTTTTCTATCCACTTCTACAAACCAATGGGCATGGTGTGAGGATAGGAAAGAGCAAGTCTGAGCTTAAGTGCAGTCTTCAGTTGGGTTCTGTGTAATCTCTAAAGGGTGAGGTCACAAAGCTCACTCCACCCAGCCAATGCTCTATCCCACTTCTTATTCATTCCTCTGACTCAGCACAATGCCCTGAAAAAATGACAAGCTCCGGCAGCCCTTCCGGTCTCTGCAAATCCTGACTTTGACTTTTCCCAGGGCTGCTTACTCACCTCTCACTTCATTTACAATTGAGGATAATTAATAAGAGTTCCTATTGTTGCCTTACTTTTCTTCAGTGCTATGCTTCCCTGGTTACCCACCAAGTTCTGAAGTCTATGGCAGATCAGTCATCAATGAGATTGAAAGTACTCACAGTGCTTTCTCATGTTCAGTTACACATTTGGTAAATTTTTAAAAGTTTTCTTCTATTTTTTGTTTTATCCAATAACCTTGTGAGTGAAGAGTCTCCAATCCTGCTTGGTTGTACCATCTTCACCTGGAAGTCTGCTTGTGCCACCACTTAATATCTTAGGTCTGTTTTCTCATCTGTACCAATAGGAGGAAAGCCTACCACTACATGAAACTTCTTGAGGAAAATTCTGGCTCTCTTTCTATAAATTATTTGGGGACTAGTAATTCAAGAGTGGCTCCAATTAGAGAATCCCGTAATATACTTGTCTGGTTTTAAGTAGAGGTCTGTCATCAATCAGCTGTATATTTCAGATATTGGCAATTTTTTTTTCTACAAAGGGCCAAATAGTAAATATTTTAGACTTTGCAGGCTACACAGTCTCTGTTGCAACACTTTCACTCTGCTGTTGTAGTATGAAAGTATTCATAGACAAAATGTAAATGAATGAGTTGGGCTGTATCAAAACAACTTTATTAATAAACACTGAAGTTTGAACTTAATATTTTTCTCACACGTCAGAAAATATTATTCTTTTGACTTTTTCCACCCATTTAAGAAATGTAAACACCATTCTTTACTTATGATCTATATAAAAGTAGTGTGCCAGATTTGGCCCATAGGCTATTGTTTACTGATCCTTGTCTATACCATCAGCACTCCCAGGAACTTGTTAGAGAGAATAATCTGGACTTTTACAGCTCCTATTCAAATCCCCTTTGAGAGAGGTGAATTTAGGAAATATAACCCAAAGGCCATCCTACCTGTACACTCTTCTACTAATTTTAGATCTTTGAATCAAGTTCACCTACTAGAAGAATATTAACTTGGACCAACTCAGCTTAACTCTGAACAGAATCTCCTTCACTGAATTAAATTTTAATACTGTTCTTTCTCCTTTTATCAATGGTCACTACAAAATAAAACTATTTCAGCGTTTGCACTTGCAAAACAAGTGTTGTTGAAAACCGTGTTCTCAAACAAATCACTCAGTGTTCCTGTTATGTTCCCCTGCAAGGACTTTCAGGATTCAGCACTAGGAAATCCTCTTTTTCCTTCCGGATATTTTCACAGTTCTTTCTCTTAGCTAAGTACAATTCTTACCAAACTTCCCCCTTTACACTGACTTCTGGGAAGCTTACAGTCAGATTTATTCTCACTCACAACAAAAGTATTCATCTAAGGCAGTGGTTCTCAACCTTCCTAATGCCGCGACCCTTTAATACAGTTCCTCATGTTGTGGTGACCCGCAATTTCATTGTTACAAATTGAACATAATTAAAGCATAGTGATTAATCACAAAACAATATGTAATTATATATGTGTTTTCCGATGGTCTTAGGCGACCCCTGTGAAAGGGTCGTTCGACCCCCAAAGGGGTCGCGACCCACAGGTTGAGAACTGCTGATCTAAGGCCACTGTAAAGACAACTCCAGTGGCCCCAAAGTAGGAGGCTACTGCAGACAAATGTAGGTGAGAAAAGTAATCTCTGCAAAAATGAAGGACTTCTTTCTAAATCTGAGTCCAGATTTACTTAGAAGGCTCTCACTGCCCCTTACCCAGGTGTCTTAAAGGGCCACTGTTCCTTGGAAGAGAGCTGTTTTTTATGCTTCCTTGAAATAGATTATTCTCTTAGAAAAAGTTAGTAAAGGAAACGTTGTCTGGGAAAGTGATGACCTGAAGAATCTCTCTGGAAGCTCATCTTGAAAGACTCACTTTCTGTGTTGGGTTAACTACACAGAGAAGTGCTAGGAAAAAAAAACAGAAGAAAAACTTGTCAGACCTGGCAGGCCATTACTCTGCTTTTCCTATGTCAACTCTAAGACACAGTGCACCTGTGACTTGCTTTTCACTCTGAGAGGCCGTGTGCACACAGGTCCAACCCTTACTATCCTGCATGTACATGCCTGTACAAGATCTGATAGTTCACACAGTGCTCTGTAAATTTCCTAGGAAATGATACTCTGACTCATCAAAGATTTGCACAATTGGAATCTTCTAGCACTCACAGAATAATTTCAATATTTTCATTGTCTGTATTTCAGAAGGTGTTTGGTGTGTGTGTGTGTGTGTGTGTGTGTGTAGATTTGGGAAAAAAATCCATACTTTATTCTCATCTACTTTGAATTTACACTTTGTCTCTATGTTTGGGTGAAAAGCTGCATCTTTGCTTTTCATTTTCCTCTTAAAAACACCCCATCATCTCTCCTGGGACCACAGTGGGACTCTGGTTGGTCACTCTGAATTAGGTTGTAGGTTTTCCATACTTCTAATTACTTAGGGCAGCTCTTAGTAGGTTAGTAGAAACATGATTGGTCTTTCTACTTTTGGGACTTGTCAATGTTTCTAAGATCTGAGCATTTCAACTATTACTCCAGCTAGTTTTACTCCAGGAACCAAATGTATTGGATCAAGTTCAAATCAAAGGTTAAGAAAGTCCTTTCCCATGTTTGGAGTTTCCCATTCTCTCACCTGTAAAATTCCTGCTCCATTAAGTCCAGTAGTTTTCCTTGAGTTGGCATTTGTTTGCTTCTTCAGCCTCTTTGTGGCTCACTGATCTACTTTGGCTTGTCTCTTGGCCATTTGGTACACATGCTGCTACACTGGGAGGGCCTGAGCCCTCCACTTGGGAAGAAGTGCAACCATTACCTGCCTTTAGAAAACCAAATGTGAACCAGAGAAATAGAAGCTCTGGGCCGCAATTGTAGGACTTCCAGAGAATCCCCCTTTTTCAGTTCTTCCGGTTGGATTCCTCCTTTCCATGAGTTGAGGGCCCCAGGGGATTGGGCCAAGAAGTTGATTTGCCAGATTTTTCTCCAAGCCACTCATCTTGCTTCTGGCCTGGGCAAATGGAGTCCTTCCAGCACACACACCATGTGGTCCAGGTCTCCAGGTTTAAGGGTGTCAGTACCCAGCTAGTAAGAAGGGCAAATGTATGTTTAGAATCTTCATCTTTCCCTCCAGCATCTGTGGTCAGTAGAGATGTGAGTAATCCTGGGATCATCAGTCTTCAACCCTTCTACCCTCTTTTCTCCCCTTGCCCTCTCCTTTTCTTTCCCTCTCCCTTTTTCTTCACCCCCTTTCTCTCCTCTACTGCTTAGGAACATAACTAACCTCATTCATCATATTCTCTACAGTTTTGCTCCTCCTATGCTGCTGTCACAGTGGGTGACACCACTGTGTGTCTACTAGTTTCTGCCAAAACTAGATGCTGCATATTATCCATGCCTCTTCCCCTTCCTCATCTTACTGTTTAGTCATGGAATTCCATCCATTTTGCCTCATTTTTAACTCTTGCTCCTGTCCACTTCTCTCATCTCTACTTGCAATCATTCCCACAGCAGCTTCCACTCCTGCCCTGCCCTTACTTATCCTCCAGGTCTCCCTTATTCATCCCATTCCTGCAATTAGGGGACTCTCATCTGTGCTTCCACAACATCTTGTACTTACTCGTAAGTAGAACTGCACTCCCCCTCCCTCACACACTAAACAATAAGCTCCTTTTTTCTCTCCTTCATTCTTTTTTTTTCTCACTCTTGTTTCCAGTGCCCAGCCCAGACCTGACACACAGTAGATGCCCAATAACTATTTGATGAGTGAGTAAATGAGATATATAAAAGAAATGTGGAAAGTTGAGCTTTTAACTGAGGAGATATATTGAGGCTGCTAGGATAGTTTATAATTTTTTCTTTGCACACATTTTGAGACATTATTAACATTTCCATGTCTTTTTTTGTTTAAGTTTGTAGCATCAATATATAGAATTAATGCTTTAAAAATAACCTGACTGGTATGGCTCAGTGAGCATCGACCTATGAACCAGGAGGTCATGGTTTGGTTCCCAGTCAGGGCACTTGCCCAGGTTCCAGGCTCGATCCACAGTGGAAGGCGTGCAGGAGGCAGCCTATCAGTGATTCTTTCTCATCATTGGTGTTTCTGTCTTTCTCTCCCTCTCCCTTCCTCTCTGAAATCAATAAAAATATATATTAAAAAAATAGTTACTGCCCTGACTGGTTTGGCTCGGTGGATAGAGTGTCGGCCTGCGGACTGAAAGGTCCCAGGTTTGATTCCGGCCAAGGGCTGTACCTTGGTTGTGGGCACATCCCCAGTGGGAGGTGTGCAAGAGGCAGCTGATCGATGTTTCTCTCTCATCAATGTTTCTAACTCTCTATCCCTCTCTCTTCCTGTCTGTGAAAAATCAATAAAATATATATTTAAAAAAATAGTTACTAAGTGCTGTTTTGGGTATTTTTCATTCTGTGATCCACATTGTATTGAAGAGACACTTAGAAAGAAAGCATGTGTTTTGAATTCCCTTTTCTTATGTGACTTTCATGGTGTCCCCCACGGTGCTAAGACCTATTAATAGTCAGGCTTGTTTGGATCTGGGCATTGCCAGAGTTGGCAGAGTTGGCTCTTGGAGGAGTTAGCCAGCTTGCTGGATTTGCTAGGTGAGAATGGTTCTTAGTAGGGATGCCAGTAAATGTTGGAAAAAGATCAGTGCTAAGGGATCCAAAATGGAGACAGCAAGCCAGGAACAGGGAGGAGCTGGACCACCTTAGGCACACAGGCTTGTCAGAGATACAGATGCAAACCAGGGTAGTGCAGATGGTATGACAGGGTCAGCCAAAGGATCTCACATCTGAACTAGGATTGGGCTGAGCATTTTAATGCTGGTTTATGCAAATGATAAAGAGTCTTTTAAAAGCCTTGGCTCCGGGAAGTCTGCTTAGTCCTGTCCATTCTTAAAAGAGCCTATTCTGAAGATGGCCAGGGATTTCCAACAGGTTTGTATAATCCCTTGTATTTCATTAGATACTGTGTTCAGATCTGCATCTGTATCAACGTATTTCTCATGATATACTTTCAAAACAGGATTTGAGGTGGCTTAGAATAAACACATAGATACACTAAGTAATACAGATTAAATGGCAGAAATCCAAGCAGAGAGGGAGAAAATTATTCTATTAAAAAGCTGTGGCTAAAGAAAGTGACATTTTTTCAAGAGCAAAGTTTGGCCCTGTGCTTTCTAGTAGCTGCAAAAAAATAGGAGCTATATGAATTTTGTATTTTTATATCTTCTGAAATAGATCTAAATTTTTATCAGCTAAAAAAAAGAGTATCTGTCCATCAGAACAGGACATTCTGTCTTGGCTATGAGCTCTGAGAGGAATTTGCCATGCAGATCTTTCTCTAAGAGGCATTGAGCAACATAATAAATTACTCAGATCTGTAGTAGCCTTATCAATGCTCTATCTTATTGACAGGCACTGTTCTGAAAGCAGAGGATTAAAATCTCTTGATCATGGTTACATTTTTACTTTATATCTGTTTTTATTTAAATATATTTTATTGATTTTTTTACAGAGAGGAAGGGAGAGAGATAGAGAGTTAGAAACACCTATGAGAGAGAAACATCAATCAGCTGCCTCCTGCATACCCTTTACTGGGGATGTGCCCGCAACCAAGGCACATGCCCTTGACCGGAATCGAACCTGGGACCCTTCAGTCCACAAGCCGAAGCTCTATCCACCAAGCCAAACCGGCTAGGGCTTTATATCTGTTTTTATTTTATGTACTTACTAGAGGCTTGATGCACAAAATTCGTGCAAGAGTAGGCCCTGGCTGCCTGCATTGGCTTCCCTCTGGCCACCGGCAGGTACCCAGGACCCGGGCTTTCGTCGCAGCCCCGGCTTCCTCTGATAGGGCGCCTGGAAGGACATCTGGTCTAATTAGCATATTGCACTTTTATTATTATAGATGGCTATATTTGGAACGTAAATTCAGGACTAATATTTTTTGCATTATTAGTTATGGCTTCTATTAATATAATGTCCTTATTTATTGCTCTAAATGCTTGTCTCGCAATGCTTTGGCTGTATAATTGGCATTATCAGATACAATAATCAAACCCTGAAATTGTCATCAGGAGTTTGCTTAATTTAGCCACATTTTGAGTATTTATTATCACAAATCTGTGCTCAATTGGTTTGATTTTTTTTCCTTCCTCCTGTCAATGTTTTTAGATTTTATTCCATTTTACACATGCATTGCTCTTATTTGTCAGTGCTGAACATTGTAGGTTTATGAACTTTTTGTGGCTCTTGGACTGTCTATTTTCTAGATGGGCTGTGCCAGTTAAACTCAGCACCAGCATGATATGTACCAGCCTCAGGCAAAAGTTAATTTAGAGTGAAGCTCTGAAATGGCTCCTCTATTCTCCTGGTTTATATATAATCTGATAAACTGTGCTAAAAGTGAACTGTCTTTTGAAGTAACACCCATTTACCAACCTCTTTTAAATACCTCACCAAAGAGTTTTTTAAACCTCTGGCTACTAATACTTAAATTCCTAATCACAATCATAACTGGAGACCTCGTGTATTTTCTGTAAGACCCTTTGCATCTTCTCTGTCAACAAAATTGTGTGATGAAATAATTTTGTTTATAAATAATTTTTGCATCATTTTGAAATTCTTGGGAGTCTTAAATGTACTTTTTCAACTTTATTACTGCTTGATATTGAGAAAGGGAATAGTTTTGACATTAGTGGCAAAGCTGTCAAGATATTGCATGATTTATTCCTAAGTTATCAGGCACAAAGTCTCACCAAAATGTTGACAGTTATATTTTATGTATTACATCCAACATGTGGAAGTAACTTTAGCTCATTAAATGGATATTTCTGGATCCATTCTTGGATCTATAGGAACATGAAAAATCAGACAAGAGCAGAAATGAACAGAAATATTCACTAATTTAAGGTGGCTGATGATAAAATTGGGCCTTTGGGGGAAGGTCATGGGAGAATGTTTCAATAGGCTGAAGAAATACGGGTAATGAAAATGTGGTTGCATACGAAGACCTTCCTAAACTTAAGGGTTGTTAAGTCTTCCAGTCACTTTTTAGGTGCCAACGGATTTTTTTTTTTCTTAAGAGAATAAGATACACATCTGGCCAAGAGGAGCCGTAGGGCTTTTCTATTCAAAATGTGATCCACAGACCAGCAACTTGAATATCTCCTGGGAGCTTGTTAGAACTTCTGGGACTCCATCCACCACAGAGCTACCAGTCAGAATCTACATTTTAACAAGATGCCCAGGTTATTTGTCTGCATGTTAAAGTTTGAGAAGCAAATTGCCTTGGAGCACTGTTCTCAAACTTGGCTGCATATGATGGGCACTTCCAGAGATTCTGACTGAGTAGGTCTGAGACATGTTCCTGACATCGGGTATTTTAAACTCCCCAGAAAATTCTAATGTGTAGTGGTACTTACTGCCTTAGAACTGGCTCCATAGCTTATAGATATGACTCAGATACAGTTATCAGAGGGGAGGGATGCTGGGGTGCCGGGTGAGATAGGTGAAGGGATTAAGCAAAATAAACCTCATAGATACAGACAACAGTATGGTGATTACCAAAGGGTAAGGTGGTGTGGAGGGAGAAGGAAGAGGGTAAATGGGGGATAAATGATGAGGGGAGGAGACTAGACTTTGGGTGGTGAACACACAATACAATATACAGATGATGTGTTATAGAATTGTAAACTTGACACCTATATAATTTTATTAACCAATGTAACCCCAATAAATTCAATAATAATAAAAAAAAGAGGAAAGGAAGTTGAGCTCTGAAAGGGAGAATGAATATTGGTGGCAATCAATAGTTTTTGCCAGTGGTTTTGGCTATTGCTTTTTTTATTGCCTATGAACCTTTTCTGAAAATGTGTATAGAAAAAAAGAAGACATATATATAAAGAAGTAATATGCAAATGAGGTCGGGACTCCATAACGGTCATGACTAGCTCAGGAGGAGGGGCCAGGCATGGCCCTAAGCCTGAGAGAACAACACAGAGGGGCACCTGCTCCAAGCTTCCACGGTGTGGCTGGGGGCAGGTCCCTAGCAGACACACACACACACACACACACACACACACACACACACGGGGCAGCAGACACACACAAACACACACGGGGCGCCTGCTCCGAGCCTCCGCGGCCAGACTGTGGCTTAGGCCCACTCCCCACGGGACATCCCCTGAGGGCTCCCGGACTGTGAGAGGGGGCAGGCTGGGCTGAGGGACCTCCACCCCCCAGTGCAAGAATTTCATGCACCGGGCCTCTAGTTTTACAATAAAACTCCCATTAATTAAGAAAAAAAGAAAAGAATGAATGAAAGGGTGCAAATCTTCCCATGACAGATATGGTTGCCAAATAAAACACAAGATGCCCAGTTAGATTTGAATTTCAGATAAGCAATGAATAAACTTCAGATAAGCAACATCAATGTTTATGACCTACACTAAAAATGTATTCTCTCTCTCTCTCTCTTTTTTTCTAAATTGGGTAACCCCAGTGATAGGAGATTCTTTAAAGTGAAAACTATTCCTTAGGAATGTTTGAAAAGGTCTGAGAAGAAGGAAATAGTCTGCATCTGAGTCATTCCACCTATCTTCTGAAGGTGGAAGAATTTATTTGCATTATAGTATGTATTTTGCAGTATTTGTATAACTTAAGCCCACAGGCTGTGTAGACAGGGCCACTCACAGGCCTCGTGGCCACTGGTCAAGGAACCTCAGCAGTGACCCTCCAGGTGGGGGAATGGAGAATATATACATCACCTTAATTCTCCTTCCTCCCTCTGTTCTCCTATAGGGGCTCTCAGGTGATCAAATCCAGGCCAGCCTCCCAGTTACAGGGAGGATGGAGAAGAACAGAGAGTCTGTGGAGAGGCAAATGGAAGGCTCAAGCCCAAATACTTCCTCTATGCCTGTTAATAATTTTACATAGTCACCTCCTTTGATCCACACAGCAGTTTTACAAATAAGGAAAGTGCTATTAATGACCTCTTTTACTGATGTAGTAAAGGATTAGTGATATTGAATAACTTACTTTGGGGTCACATAGCTAGTAAACAGTGCTAGAATCCAAAAATATCAATTCTCCTCCATTTCACTGTACAAGACTCCCTGGTGACATCTTTTCATTGTTTATTATTATTTTTTTTTATAAAAATTTATTTGAGCCCTGACCGGTTTGGCTCAATGGATAGAGCGTCGGCCTGCGGACTGAAGGGTCCCAGGTTCGATTCCAGTTGAGGGCATGTACCTTGGTTGCGGGCACATTCCCAGTGAGAGGTATGCAGGAGGTAGCTGATCGATGTTTCTCTCTCATCAATGTTTCTAGCTCTCTGTCCCTCTCCCTTCCTCTCTGTAAAAAATCAATAAAATATATATTTAAAAAAATTTATTTGAGCCAAACTATGGCATATGCTAGGAAGCAAAATCTCAAATGCTCCTCATTGTTCTTTTTTTTTTTTTAATTTTCATGGTGTTTTAAAATTTTCATTGTTTACGTCTTATTGCCAATTATTGAAAAATCACTCCAGACCTAGTTTAGCAGCTTGAATATGTGCTCACTGAATGTTTGTTAATTTTCTGTTTGATTTCTGTTGTTCAGGTGGCAGCAGTAGCAGGAAGTCCAGGTCTAAGAGTTAGGTCTGTCAATTGTTTTCTTATAGGAAAGCCAGTAGAAGAAGACACTTGACTCAGAGCCCATAGTTCACCTGGCATAAGGGAAGGCTCATCCAGTAAAGAATCTCAGATATCCCAGAGTAATTTTATAGACTCTTAGACTTGGAGGGACCTTAGAGACCCCCTATTACTTTTACCTGAGGTGTGATTCCTCTTTGCCACTCAGTTCATCTCCTTGTACCCAGGGTTGTCTTAGTCTAAGTAAACACGCCAAGAGAGTGTCTGACCAAGAGGTTTAGGGAAGGGGCCCACAACTTCCTTGAGTGATTCTTTTTACTACCCAAGAATTCTGTTTCACTGCTGAACTTTGATGAGCCTTGGTCTTGGTTTGTCCAATAATAACATGGACGTGGGTAATGTAAGATATATTAATCTTCTTGAAAATTTATAGTCCTTCTTGAAGAAGGTGCTGTTGTGCTGTTGAAATAAGTTGGAGCAAACTTAGACCCCCTAAGTTAAACTAGTTAAATCTCTGATATATAAATGTCAGAAGATGGAATGTGAATTGGGAGCTTTCATTGTGAGTCAGAACATGGAAGATTATTTAGTTAGTGCAGCGATTTTCACCATGTGCCGCAAGAATTTTTAAAATATGCAATACCTGACCATTTAGTCAGGGACACTGACCTCTTTTCCCTTATTGCAAAGAGAGAGAGAGAGAGAGAGAGAGAGAGAGAGAGAGAGAGAGAGAGAGAGAACAGCCAACAAAACAATAGCCATCTTGTGTAAATGAATCAAAATTATACCTATTTTTTGGTCAGATTGGCAAAAAATATATTTTTTGGTGTGCTACAGGATTTTAGTAATTAGTTTATGTGTGCCATGAAATGAAAAAGGTTGAAAATCACTGAATTATGTGTAATATAGTTTGGAAAGTGGAAATAATGGAATGGAAACAGTTTTTATTTCTGGGAAATGAAACAGAAAGAGATAAAAGCCAACTAATTAAAAAAAAAGTCAAACCCATCACCCACAAAAGCAGGGCTTTTTCCTTTTACTTAGGTTTTTAATTAATTTATTATTTTTAATATATATTTTAATTTATTGATTTGAGAGAGAGAGAAAGAGAGACATCGAATTGCTGTTCTACTTATTTATTCATTCTTTGTTTATTTTTGCATGTGCCCTGGCCAGAGATCGAACCCGAAACCTTGGCATATGGGCAACTCTGTAACCTACTGAATTACCCAACCAGGGATCTTACTTGGGTTTTTGAATCATTATTTTTGCAGTAAAGATATTTTTAATCGAGTGTGTAGTACTCTTAGAATTTCATAAGTTATTTTCATTATGAAATTTAATTTTATATATTTTGTACAATTATATATTTACTATTTTCTTTCCTCTTTGTGTTTAAGGTTTTTGTTTTTTTTTAAATTTTTTTATTGCTTAAAGTATTACAAAGGGTATTACATATGTGTCCATGTTTAAGGTTTTTTAAAAAATATATATTTTATTGATTTCATAGAGGAAGAGAAAGGGAGAGAGAGATAGAAATATCAATGAGGAGAGAGAATCATTGATTGGCTACTTCCTGTATGCACCACACTGGGGATCAAGCCCACAAACTGGGCATATGCCCTTGACTGGAATTGAACCCAGGACCCTTCAGTCCACAGGCCAACACTCTATCCACTGAGCCAAAGCGGCTAGGGCAAGGTTTTTTTGTTTTTGTTTTGTTTTATGTTGTTGTTGTTTTAATAGCAAAGAAGATATTTTGAGTTCAAAGCTCAGTTATGTGAAAACTGAGTTTCACAGAATTGGCAGAGGGGGTCAATTTGGGAGGAAAGGTGTGGCTAAAAACTTTGATTCCGGTCAAGGGCATGTACCTGGGTTGCAGGCTTCTCCTCGGCCCCTACCCTGGTTGGGCTCATGCAGGAGGAAACCAATCAATGTGTTTCTTTCACATCGATATTTCTCTCTGTCATTCCCTCCCTCTTCCATTCTCTCTAAAAAGCAATGGAAAAAGGATGAGGATTTTAAGAAAATAACAAAGGCTGTGAGATGTAATGGAGCCTGGACTAAAAGGGGCTTCCTTTCCAGCTTTGAGCTTTGTAACAAAGCTTCTAAAGATAATACCTAAGTCTTTAATGTCTAATTCTAGTTGAAAAGAAAAATAACTTAAGGAATGACTCAAATGGTGGAAACTGCAGGTTGGGAAAGTGGATAGTCCTATTGGAGTCTGGGTGATTTGGGGGACAAAATGGCCATTGTGGTAGCCCTTAAATCATACAAAATC
The DNA here is from genome assembly GCF_000147115.1 of Myotis lucifugus. Taxonomy (NCBI): domain Eukaryota; kingdom Metazoa; phylum Chordata; class Mammalia; order Chiroptera; family Vespertilionidae; genus Myotis; species Myotis lucifugus. Next base: position 3,005,996 of record NW_005871178.1, read on the forward strand.
AATGAGTTAGCTTAGTCTGCCTGCTTGCAAGATCAACCCTGGATAACTCTGTGACTTATTGTTGGCAAATAAGTAAGGTGACCAACTGACTTGGTTTGTTGAAGACTGTCCCCTTTTTAACATATCTTGGGGAATCCACAGTCTTGGGCAAACCAGTGAATTTGGTCCCCTATAAGACCCAAACGTATATGGATATTATATACATTATAAGAGAATTATAGTCTCTTAATTTTAACATTTATACAACTGCTAACTTGGTCTCCAGTACCTGTGAGGAATAGAGAAATCTATATATATAAAAAGCCAGAGACCAGAACACTGTAACGACTGGAACGACCAGTTGCTATGACGCCCACTGCGGCCAGCAAAACAGCCCAATTGGGGGTGGGGCTGGCTGGCCAACCTCCTTTGACCCCTCCCCCTGGCCGGCCCCACTCTGGATTCACCCCTCCCACCCCAATCAAGGGTGGGGCGGCCGACCAACGCCGGCGCCCCACCCCCCAGACCTTCCTCCCAGGCGGCCCCACCCCCCGAATTGCCTGCCCTACCCTGATTGGTCCACAGCCCCTCCCCCCAGCCAGCTCCACCCCTTATTGGCCCCCCCACTCCAATCAGGGGCAGGGCTGGCCAGCAAACTACCAATGCTTCTCCCCCCAGGCCACTTGGCCCTAATGGCCCCCCTAACCACTCTTTGGGGCCAGCATGCCGGCCAACCTTCTCACCATCTCCTCCTCCCGACAGGTCCGGCCCTGATCTGCTGATTGGGGCTGGGTTGGCTGGACCCCACCCAGCCATGCACAAATTTGTGCACTGAGCCTCTAGTTATTAAATAAGTAAACAGCTAGCTCAGTTTTGGAGGATGTCAGCTCTGCTCTCTCATTATGATAAGGCAATATCACAACCAGTAGAGAACTCCCAAATGTGGCTATATAAATAACAACAGTTATATAACTAACATTCCTTGGCTTAAACCACTAAAACATTGCCACATTTTAGCTTCACATGTGGAGATAATGCCTTATATCTGGAAAGATGTTGCATTACACACATACAACAAATGATTTTTATTTTTCTTGTTTAGTATACTTTTGTTTTAATCACAGGTTCCATCACTTTTCACCATATTAATAGAAGACAGTTGGTTTGTTTTTGCAGAATATAATTTAAATGGATACCTGTTGCTATTGTTTACAAAAAGCACTACATATACTGTTATTTATTTTTAAAACATATTTAAGAAAACATCCTTTCATTTATAGCTCACCTGCATATAATATAAACTTTGGAGAGTTAGCATCATCTATGAAGATTATAAGTAGAGAGAGAGGAGATGAAGAGTGGAGAAGGAACCAACGAATGGCTGCATGCTGGTCTTCTAATGCCCAATGTGCTGCATTTATTTATCATGAGAATATAGAGACAGCAAGACTATTTATGAATCACAAATCAATAAAAATTCCAACTAAAGTCATACATTTAAAAAATTAAAAGCACATTACTAAATATTGTGGGTTAAGGAGAAAAGCAAATGGAAATTATAAAACATATAAAGATGAGTGGACACAAAAGCATTACTTTACAAAATCTGTGGATTGTAGTCAACATGCTGCTTAGAAGGAAACCTATAGCCTTAAATATATGTATTAGGAAATAAGGAATACTGGAAATAAATTAAGCAAATTTTCAAATAAAAATTTAACAGCCCAGTCCAAGAATCAAACAAGAATAACAAAATGAACACAAAGAAAAGGGAAAATATAAAAAATCTAATGGCAGAAAATATGCAATAGAAAAGGATAGTGCCCTAGCCAGCTTGGCTCAGTGGATAGAGCATCGGCCTGCTGACTGAAGGGTCCTAGGTTTGATTCCAGCCAAGGGCACATGCCTGGGTTGCGGGGTTGATCCCCAGTGGGGGGTTTGCAGGAGGCAGCCTATCGATGATTCTCTCTCATCATTGATGTTTCTATCTCTCTCTCCTTCTCCCTTCCTCTCTGAAATCAATAAAGAAATATTTTTTTTAAAAAAAAAGAGAAAAGGATAGTAAAGTCAGCTGAACCTGAGGAAGTCCTCCTTTTATGTAGAACTCTCAGCTTCCCAGACTTTGACTCAGATACTCACCTCACAGCCCAAGGGATATGGGTTATGGATGTTGAAGAGGAGAAAGAAAGAGCAGGGAATCCATGATTGTGCCTCTGTGTGGAGAACTGCAGAAGGAGAATAATAACTAACATTTATGAAGATCTCTGTGTCAAGAAATAAGCTAGGCAGGTTATATACATTTTTTTAGTTTAATAGTATGTCTTCCTCATTTACAGATGAAAGTATCGAAGCACAGGGTGGGTTAGTAGTTCCCTCAGTTCACCAGACAGTACGTAACGGAGCCTGGATTTGAACTCTAGAAGGGCTATTGGAGTTTAATTTACAACATGTCAGTTGCCATTGGTTTTAGAAACATCTTGTTTTGAAAACTCATACCTGTCTGGAAAGATCATGGGGCTATTAGTCATTCACATTATTTTTTTAATACCTCACCCGAGGATACGTTTCTATTGGTTTAGAAAGAGAGGGAGAGAGGGAGGGAGAGAGAGAGAGAGAGAAACATGGATCGGTTGTCTCCTGTATGCACCCTGTCCCAGGATTGAACCCGAAACCTGTTATGTGCCCTGATAGGGAATTGAGCTCTACAACCTTTCAGTGTATGGGATGACACTCCAACCAACTTAGCCACCCTGGCCAGGGCCAGTCATTTGCATTTTAGAGTGAAATGGTTTAAACAGATTGCTTTCTTCTTTACACCTAACTAACATGATCTGTATTGAAAGAATGGGGCATTTGAGGTGGTTTGAGAGAGAGAAGTAATGCAATAGAGTGGTCCTGTTTGGAGACTAAGTGGGAATATAAGGCAGCTGAGGTCTGGATGAGATGGTAAACAAGAGTACAAAAAGGGAAGTGGGAAGATGTCAAAGATAAATCTAAAGATTTCAAAATTCTGACTAGGGTTAGCCCCACCCTTAAGAAGAGAAAGACAGGTTCTTCCTCTTTCTTATACAGATCAGTCCAGTATTCCCAGGATCAAGAGGTCCAGGCCCACAAGACTTTGCTAGGGAAAATAGATTTGGAAGGGACTTTAGAATCCATCCATCCCACTCACCACCAGGCCTCCCCTACATCCATTCACTACCCAAAGTACCCCCGACCATTTTTGCTGAGCAAAGTGATAAGAAACTTGCTTCTTTACCAGCCAGCGCATGTCCATTTTGGGCTTGAGATAATTGTTAAAAAGTCCTACCAATCATTAGCAAAATTTTGTCTTCCTCAACTTCCCCTCTTTGGTCCTACTTCTGTCCTCTGGACTTGCTCAGTCTGTGTGGTATTTATTTAAATGGGATTTTGTCTGTCATGTACTGTTGTTTTTGGCTGATTTGCTAAGTTAATTAGATCCCTCAGTAAACTCAGTGCTTTTAGATCAAGGTAAATTCTGGTAAAATGTTCGATTAATTATCATTATTATTTTTAAATATATTTTTTACTCATTTCAGAGAGGGAGAAGGAGAGAGAGAGAAACATCCTCTACTGGGGATGAAGCCTGCAACCCTGATATGTGCCCTGACTGGGAATTGAACTATGACCTCCTACTTCATAGGTTGATGCTCAACCACTGAGCAACACCATCCAGGCCTTATCAGTTATTTTTTCAGAAAGATTTTGACTCTACTTTGTTTAAAAGAGAAAAAAGAAAATGCTCTAACTTAGAGATTCATTTTGTGAGAATAGGTTTATGTACAAATCCATAGAGTAATTCGCATTTGAAAACCCCTATAAGTATGCTCTTATTGATAGGCATTGCTTGAAAGCTACTTTTTTGTGTGTGGTATAATAAAGTAAACATATTATGAGAAGAGGAGAACATGTTCCATTTCACTTTTATTTATTTTTCAATTACAGTTTACATTAAATATTATTCTGTATTTGTTTCAGGTATACAGCACAGTGGTTAGACAGTCAAATACTTACAAAGTGTTCCCACGATATTCCAGTACCCACCTGGCACTATACATAGTTCTTACAGTATTATTGACTATATTCCCTGTGCTGCACTTTACATCCCTGTGACTGTTTTGTAACTACCAATTTGTACTTTTTAACCCCTTTACCCTTTTCACCCAATCACCCTACCCCCTCTTCTCTGGTCTGGCAACCATCAGTCTGTTCTCTGTGTCTGTGAGTTTGTTTTAATTTTATTCACTTATTCTGTTCTTTAGATTCCACATATAAGTGAAATCATATGGTATTTGTCTTTCTCTGACTGACTTATTTCACTTCCATTTCACTTTTAATTTTAAAAAGCAGCAATTAAAATGATACTGAGGTACCTTTTCATTTCTATCATTTGGTTGTAAAACAAAGCAACACCCATGGTAATATTCAATATTTGTTAGGAAGGGGTAAGACGAGTACTCTCATACATTATTATTGGCATTACAAAAGTCTTTTATAAATCAATTTAGCAATATCTATTAAGAAATTTTAAAATATACATATCTTTTGGCCAAGTAGAATCTTCTGGGAGTTTGTACTAAGGAAATAATCAAAAGTTTTAAAAAATATCTGATAAAAGTTTGCAATCTGTTATAAGAAAGTTATTTATAATAGCAAAAAATTGGTCACAGTCTAAAAATCTAACAATAGGAAATGGTTAATTATATTATACCCACTCAATGGGAGATTAGGCTGCCATTACAAATAATAATTATGAAAAACAAAAACACTGTGTAATTTAGATGGTCCTACTGGGAAAATATTGCATTGGTATGGAAGCAAAAAATTATTGAGACTCACTAGTTTGTAGCACATGAAAAATTATTACAGTATATTAAAAATCATATATACAAAGAAATTCACTGAAATTATTATGATAGAAAGATGAGAGAATAATTTTATAATTAACTAGAGGCCCGGTGCACGGATTCATACAATGATGGGGTCCCTTGGCCTGGCCTGCAGGGATCAGGCCAAAACCGGCTCTCCAACATCCCCTGAGGGGTCCCGGATTGCAAGAGGGCAGTTCTCGGGTGACGCACCCTGGAATCGGGCTCCCTCCTCTCTGGTTCCAGGTGCGTCACCCGAGAACCCGCAGCTGCCAAGTCACTGCAGCTTGGCAGCTCCTGTGTTCAGCATCTCCTGCATTCAGCGTCTGCCCCCTGGTGGTCAGTGTGCATCATAGCTACCGGCCGGCCAGTCGAACAGTTGGCTGGTTGGCCGGTAGCTTAGGCTTATATATATATAGATCAAGATAGTAACCCAATGCCTCATTTTTTAACCAAAAAGTGCTATATAAATTAACTAGAGGCCCGGTGCAAATTCATGCATGGGTGGGTCCGGCAGGCCCACCCCGACACCCATCGGGCGGGGCTGGTGGTGGGTTCTAATGCTGGAAGCTATAGCTTACCCCAGCTGGAGCTAATTACACTTTAAGGATGGCCAGAAGAAAACCCACAACAGAACTGTTTTGCATTTCACATGCCATGAGATGAAGTTGTTTATGTATTGCTTGCAAATGTATATCAAGATGGATGATGGCCCTTTAATGATTTTTGCATTCTTCCTGGGGCTCTGCCCTCAGTTTCCCAATATGATCTTCATGTCTGTTTGTTTAAAAGTTTTTCTGTTTTTGAATGTGCCTACCCTTCACTGTTGCCCCTGGCAGCCTGCGGGTCCTCTTCGCTGCCCCTTTTAAAGAGAGATTGAAAGCTCACCTAATCTGCAAGGCACCGAAATTTCACAAAATCCCCACCCAGCCTATCTACATTCCTCACAAAGGACTACCATCCGTTAATGCTTAGGTCACCTTTTTGGTAACTTGGAAGGTCTCCTGGGGCTGCAGGCCATGGAGGGAGAATTCCACACCTTGGCTGCAGTATTAGCAGAGCCCTTTGGAGACTCTGGTTGGGGACAGAAGGGACTGATAATTATTTCTTGTGCTTTCACTAAATGTACATGCACCAGGGAGCCAGGCAGTGGTTTAGGGGTGCTGGGGGCTGTTTGAGGGTGGGACTGGCTGGGGCGAGGGGCCGCGGTTATTCTGGTCGTTCTGCCATTTGGTTGCTGGGCTTTTATTATATAGGATTTTCCTCTGGATTATTGCCAAGAACTCCATCACTAACCTAGACCAGCAGAAATATAGAACTATTACTATAATCTTGTTGGAAATGTAACAAGAATGTAAATGTGAAAATCCCTTTTCTAAAAATTAAGGGTCTCAGGGATGTACCCAACCTTTATTCCTTCCCGTGTGGCTCCTCTAACAAAGCTGGAGAGAGACCAGAGAGTAGAGAGGGGCTTTTCCAGAAGCAGATTATTGGAGTATCAACAAAATGCTAACAGGTAACCAAGTCCCCTTCCCCCTTCTCTAGAATACCCTGCTCACTGTAGCCTGTGCTCTGGGAGGAAGAAGTACTACTGTGCTTGGTTGCAAATGAAAGGGAGGAAAAGGTTAGAGATGCTGGGAGAGTGAAACTCTCCTGGCCCTCTGACACCCAGAGAAGAATTCAGAGCTGGGCTATATGAGTCTCTGGCCAGTGAAGAGGAAGGCAGATTGCTTAGTTAAATATAAGCCCTTTTCCCACTCTTGCTATTTCTACTGGGATCTTACAGAAACTTTAGAATTTTTACACATTTTGGTTGATTCCTTTACTCCATTTTTCTTCTCCAACTTTATTATGAAAGACCATCTAGTGTTTCCAATTTGTCTGGCCCCATTAATAGTAGTAAGAAGTATTGTCTATTGATTATTTGAGTCTCCACAGCCCTTGGTCATTGCAGACTGTGGGACCGAGAGTTAATTTAAGGGCATGACTCTGCCAGTCAGTTTTCATGCATGTGTGTCACTCAACACACAAAAATTTGGCATATATTAGTCAGCTATTGATACACTAAATCTGAGTAACAACCAGCCCCCAAACTCTGGCTTGTAATGAGCTAGGATTGCTGTGCTTCTGTTGCAGGTTAGCTAGGCAGCAACTCTGACTTCTACAACTTTAGACTAAGGTCTTCTAGCAGGGTACCTGGAATCATGTCTCACAATCCCATTAGCTACTTGAGGCATATTTTTTTTTCCTGGTGGGTCAACAAGTGCAAGAGACCAAGTCAGACCACTTACTAAGGGCTGTACTCATGTCTGCCTTTATGCAGTAGGCCAAAGCAAGTCACATACATGATTGTACCCAATGTCAGTGCAATGGGGGAAATATCTCCCATCAGATGTTCACATGGCAGAGGGAGATTTGAGAACAATGATCTAAACTGCCACAGGGGACAATATGTAAATGAACTAATTCAAATAATCAAAAGGAATACCCACTGACTTGCAGAATAAGTAGTATTTCCATGTGTGAAAAATTATCCCATTTTTTACATATAGACTTAATGAAAACTTAATAAATCAGCTCAGTTGCCATGTATTTCTTTCTTTTTTAATTTATTGATTTTTTAAAGAGAGAGGAAAGGAGAGAGAGAGAAATATTCATTTGTTGTTCCACTTATTTGTGCATTCATTGGTTGATTCATGTTTGTGCCCCGACTGGGGATGGAACCTGCAGCCTAGGTATGTGCCCTTGACTGGGAATCAAACCCTTCAGTGTGCAAACTGATGCTCTAACCACTCAGCACACCAGCCAGGGCTCCTGAACCTTTTTGAAGAAACTACTGAAGGATGAACCTCATAGATAAACAGAGAAACTATGGCAAAGTGACTGGTGAACGTTGAATCTCTTTTGTAGAATGAAGTAAATGTGGAGGTTATAGCTACAGAACAGAATGTAAATTTTTGAAAGAAACAATGTAAGTTACAAAATGGTCCTACTACTACCCATTTTTTTAAGCTCAAATGACATCTACTTTAAGAGAACATCCTTTGTGGGGAGGCAGAGATAGCTTCAAATAGCAACTTTAATACTTAGTGGTTATATTATTTTGGGCCACTTAACTTGGCTAAATTTCATTTCTTGTCTGTAAAATAGAGATAACACTTACCTAATAAAATGTACTGTGGGACCGAGAGTTAATATAAGGGCAATAATGAAAAGTTCATTCATTCAATAGATATTTATTGGCTTCTACCACATTACCTGGCACTGTCCTAGATGCTAGGTATATAGTATGAATATAATAAACATGGAGCTCACCTTCTACTTAGGGGAAGACAGACAAATAAATAAATGAAATATATTATACGTGAAATGATAATAAGTGCTATAGAGAAAAACAAAACAGGGGACTTGTGTGACATTGCAATCTCAATTGTATCACACCTGAACGAGGTGATGGAGCAAGCCAGGTGGATTGGAAAAGAGCCCAGGAAGGTCACTGCCCTAATTCCTGGCTGTAACTGTGGTTATTGTTATTTATATCTCTTGTAATGACCCACATTAGCATTCCTGAAGCAGCAGCTCTGACTTCTACAACTTCAGACCAAGGCTTTCCAGTGGGGTACCTCCCTGGTTGCACTCTGTAACCGAACCACAAGTAGCCCTGACTGGAGCTGTTTCCTACAGAGGCCCTGGATATATATGTATTTTATCTGGCATGCCCTTAATAACAGTCCTTTCTCTCCATTCCTCTCCTAATTCTGACGCAGGGGCTGGATGGCTGGGCTGGAGGGAAATCCTGAACAAAACCATTCTGTGCTGAACTAAGTTATCGCTCATCACACCTCCTGATACTTATCGTTTTCTCCAGGCTAAATTTCTGCAACTCAAATTCTTCCCTTAAGGTGCGTTACCTCCATATCTAGGCCTCTCTGCCCAATGAGTTAAGTGGTAACTTGTTTCCTGGTAGCTTAGCGGTATTATTAGTATGGAGGATTCGGTCACCAGTCGTCATCATGTTCTTATTCATTAATTAACTTATACAACAGTTGTTTAGCACCTACTATGTGTCAAACTCTGATTGATACTGGATATGCAGTGGAGAATGAAACAGATATGTTTCCTGCCTTCACTGTCTAAAAGAGTGTCTGGCCCTAACCGGTTTGACTCAGTGGATAGAGCGTCAGCCTGTGGACTGGAAGGTCCCAGGTTCGATTCCGGTCAAGGGCATGTGCCTTGGTTGTGGGCACATTCCCAATGGGGGGTGTGCAGGGGGCAGCTGATCGATGTTTCTCTCTCATGTATATTTCTGGCTCTCTATTTCTCTCCCTTCTTCTCTGTGAAGGATCAATAAAATATATTTAAAAAAATAAAAATAAATAAAAGAGTGTCTGTGGGTTTTTATGCAATAGACTCTTCCTACACTTACCCTTCCAGACAAGAAACAGGTACGTTGCTTGAACTGTGTCATCGTTGCAACCTCTGTAACTTATAGGCCATGGTACTATTTAGACTTGATGATGGTATCTAATCAATGATCTTCAGCATTAACATTCTGGGATTTTAGAATTTGTTTGATTTGTATTTAATGTACTCAATGCTATCTGACTTAAATTCATTGTATGTGATGTCTAGGGGCTCCTATATGGTAGCTGCGCTTTCAAAGAAAAACAAATTTAATAGCCAAGAGTAATTGAAGAGAAAATTTGAGGTTTTGTTTTTCAAAGGCATGAAAGTGGCCCAATTTATAACATAAAGCAAAACATTCCAAATTTCTCTTTTGCCATCCATCTCTTATTTCCCTCCACATAACTGCAGCAACGTGAAGGAAAGATCTTTTTTTTTTGTTCATCCCTTAAGTCAGGTTCTATATTAGGGCCTTATGTGACTTTTATCCCCTCTTGCCCCACCTCTCCCACCGCCTTCTCTGTATCACCATTTATTAGGAAAGCCAACCTACGCTCTTTGGTTTATTTCTTTTCTTTTCACTTCACCCATTACTGGATTCTCTGCAACAGTGGTTCTTAAACTTCAGCATGCATCAGAACCACCTGGAAGTCTTGTTTACAACACAAGTGGCTGGGCCTCACCTTGAGAGTTTGATACAGGAGGTCTGATTTGGAGCTCAAGAAGTTACATTTCGAACAAGTTTCCAGGTAGTGCTGTTACTTCTGGTCTGGGGACCAAATTTTAAGAACCACTGCTCTACAACTGATTTTTTATATGTTAATGTAAAGCTTAAGAATTTAATGAGTCATCTTCTATCACCATATTTAACATTCTGTGGATAGGGATCTGTGTTTGGTAGACTCTACCATAACACAAGAATAATAAAGGAAGTTCTATTTATTGCTTGATTGCCTATAAGGGAGATAGTAGAGTAGGGTTGGTAGGAGAGTTAGGCATGAAGCCAGGTCCTCTGGGGTTCCGTCCGGAGGAGGCAGGATTTATGGAAAACCCTGGAAAAGTTCTCCTGTGCCTCAGTTTCTTCCTTTGGAAATGAAGATATTGGAAGTAACCATCTCAGAGTTGTTGTGAGGTTCAGATGATTTAGTACATAGCCCCTGAAGAATAGAATGATTGGTGTGTGTTGTATGTGTTACGAGGTTACCTATTATTATTATTATTATTATTATTATTATGAGTGTTTTCTTCATTATCTCTTTATAACCTAAAATTAGTTCTAAAAGGTGAGCACCTCCATTATTCTCCACAAATAGCCCTGACTGGAGCTAGGAAACAGAAAGTCAGAAAGATCCCCCAGCAAGTAAAAATCTCTGCTCTTTGCATTTCACCAGTATTTTCCCAAAGAAATTATTTTCTCCCATAAGAAAAATAGTAAAGGGAAACTAATTTCAAAAGAATATATAAATATGACTGAATAATTACTTCCTTGATCAAGATGATGAGTGAATTTTATAATCTAATATTGTTGTGTCTATTTTAAAATGTATTAAAGACAAGTAAAGGCAAGGATAGGTATCATAGTGACTGTATCACACTCCAATGAGTGTCTAATATTTGCACAATACCTGTCACATAATGTTTTTAATAAGTATTTGTTGAACTATTAGAAAGAATGTGATTTGGAATTAAAATCACCTAAAATTAAAGATTCATAATGTCCAGAAGTTAGTGAGATTACATATACAGAAATGGGCATTGATATACTACTATGAGATTCTTGGAAATCAATTTGGCAATAGCCACCAAATTTTAAATACTAGTATATATTTCCTTTGGCTCAGAGAGTCTAAGTGTCTATCCTGGTAGATACTTCTGTGTCCCATGAAATGTATGCGTAGTGATGTTCATAATTAGCACTGTTTTTAATTGTGAAAATTATAACCCTAAATGTTCAGAAGTGGGGGAATTGTTTAATAAATTATGAATCACCTATTTTATTGGAGACTGTGTAAGAGATTAAAAAAGAGAGAGGCAGTGATACATATTGAAATAAAAATATCTCCAGATGTGTTAACATGACAAAGTGGTAAAAGGAAAAGTATATAATGACCCATTTTGTTCACACAGCCCAAAACTACATCTATAAGAAACATATAGGAAAATGCTCAGGAAAAAATTGGAAAAATTACACACTAAATAGTTATCAGTGGTTACTTCTGGGAAGTCAAGAGGGTTAGGAAAAGAGGACCAAGGAGAACTTCCACTTTGCACACTTTATATTCTGTATTCTTTGGACTTTCCATAATTGGTATTTATTGTTTACTTGTAAGATGGAAAAAGGAAAAAAAGTAGATTTATCAACAAATACACTTAACAACCCTTTAATAAGGATAATAGATGCTAAATATACAAGAGTAAGCTTTCACAAGCCTTAAAACATGTCTATTCTAATAAGTAGTAGTTATTTTTAAAAATTTCCAAAGTCATCATTCTTATTAAGAACTTTATTACTTGTGATGCTGTTGATTCCCAGAACATTTCCTGTAAATAGTGAAAGGGCTGAATTGGCATCTGAGCGGAAAGCACACGATACTATAATCCTTGTAGCATTAGAGTGTCTCACCCAGGGAGCTTGCCTTGGGATTACTATTATGTTGTTTTATGCTTAACCGGTAAGAGATGAAGGTGACAGTGAAAAACAAATAAAAATCAAAAAAACTCAAATAAACAAAGGACCATTACACAAAAGGAGAGAGCAAAGAAACAGTATTGTTTCCCCTTTAAATGAATGATTATATCGCTGTTCAATAGGAGACAGTATTAGGTGTGGATAAGAAAAGAGAAAGTTATTCTCAAGGCTTTCTCGGTTTCAATTTGAGGAATGTAGGGTAGTGTTTCAGTGGTTACTTCTGGGAAGTCAAGAGGGTTAGGAAAAGAGTATCAAGGAGATTCCACAGCCTGGCCATGTGCCCTGACAAGGAATTGAACCATGACCTCCTGATTCACAGGTCGATGCTTAACCACGGAGCCACACTGGCCAAGCTAAAATAACTTATTTTAAAAGGAAACTTCATATCATTTCCTAGACTGCCATAACAAAGTATCACGGACTGGGTGGCTTAATGCAACAAAAAGTTATTGCCTGACAGTTCTGGAGGCTAGATGTCTGAATCATAAATTATGAGTCACCTATTTTATTGGACTCTGTATATGTAAAAGTTCAAAAAAAATGAGGGGCAGTGGTATTTATTGAAATAAAAGATCTCCAGGATGTGGTAAGTGACAAAGTGGTAACAGAAAAAAAGTATGTAATTATCCATTTTGTTCACACAGCTCATCTGAGTTTGCTTCCCACTCAGATGCCAGTTCAGCTCTTTTACTATTTACAGGAAATGTTCTGGGAATCAACAGCATCACAAGTTAGCAGGGCCATGCTTCCCCTGGAGCCTCGAGGGGAGATTCCTTTCTTGCCTCTTCCAGCTTCTGGTAGCCCCAAGTGTTCCTCTGTTGTAGATAGCATCACTCCAATCTCTGCCTCTGTTTCACATGGCTGTTTTCTCCCTGAGTGTGTCATTCTTCTCTTCTTATAAGATTACCAATCATATTGGAGCAGGGCACATCCCAATGACCTAATCTTAAATGGATTTACCAGCAGAAACCCTATTTGCAAATAAGGTCTTCACAGGTGGTTAGGACTTCAACATCTATATATTTTGCAGGGGAGGGCACAATTCAATCCAGAATAGATGGGTTGAAGTCTAATCAGTTATTAATAACTAGAAGCCCGGTGCACAAAATTCATGCACTCGCACGTGGGGTGGGGGTCGGGGGGCGAGGGGTGGTGGTTCTCAGCCCAGCCTGTGCCCTCTCACAGTCTGGGAGCCCTCAGGGAATGTCTGACTGCTGACTTAGGGAGCGTGCCTAAGCCATTGGTCAGACATCCTTAGTGCTACTGCACTCGCCAGATGTGAGCCTGGCTCAGGGCTTCTGGCTGAGCGGCACTCCCCGTGTGGGAGTGCACTGACCACCAGGAGGCAGACGCTCAAACATAGGTGTCTTTTTTAAAGAAAGCAAAGCAAAGTTCAGCGCTATCCGTGTGGCTCAATGTTGGTCCCCCACACCAAAGATTCTCGGGTTCAATTCCCAGTCAAAAGCACATACCTGGGTTGCAAGTTCCATCCCTGGCATGCTCAGAGTCTGTGCGGGAGACAAGCAATCAATGTGTCTCTCTCACATCAATGTTTCTCTCTCTCCCACTGTCTCTAAAAATCAATGGGAAAAATATCCTCTTGTGAGGATTAACAACAACAACAACAAAAGAAAATTTCAGGTAAACAAATTCATGGATTTTAGGTCAAGAAGACAACAAAGTGGTCGGAAATGGCAATAAAGTAAGATCACCCTAAATGCTGTTTCCTCCTTTGCTAGGAGGAAAACACTGGTTTTCCTTTTGCCCAAGTTTCATGGTGTAGAGATAAAGAGGTACAGCCTCTTAAAATAACTTATTTTAAATATATATATTTATTGATTTCAGAGAAGAAGGGAGAGGGAGAGATAGAAACATCAATGATGAAAGAGAGTCATTGATTGGCTGCCTCCTACAAATCCCCTACTGGGAATCAAGCCCACAACTTGGGCATGTGTCCTGACAAGGAATTGAACCATGACCTCCTGATTCATAGGTTGATGCTTAACCACTGAGCCATACTGGCCAAGCTAAAATAACTTATTTTAAAAGGAAACTTCGTGTCATTACTGTAACTGGAAATTAGTATCCCCTGCCCAACCAAGAAGGTATTGTAGGTGGTAATCTTATTTTTTAAATATGCTTTTATTGATTTCAGAGAGAGAGGAAGGGAGATAGAAACATTGATGAGAGAGAAACATCAATCTGCTTCCTACACATCCCCTACTGAGGTTATGGGGATCGAGCCTGAAACCCGGGCATGTGCCCTGACCAGGAATTGAGCTGGAGACCTCTTGGTGCATGGGACAACACTCAACCAACTGAGCCACACCAGCCAGGGCGATGGTAATCTTAAAGTTAATATGATGTTGTTAAATTCTAGATAGATAATGTTGACAACATGAGTTTACTGAAAAGGAAGATTAGCTATGTTAGATGTTACAGACTTATTTGCTTCAACTGAGACTTTCTCCCTTAATATAAATCAGAAGGATTAAGAAAAACAGAAGAATGACTTTCTCACTATGTCATTTAGTTCTACTTACTGTGTCAAATTCAAAATTATCTCTTGTACTACCAGGGACACATGCCCCATATTTTGGGTAAAACTATAGGTAATACTTTAGGTATTTCCCCAAATACTCTAAGTAATTAGAGAACAGATTCACTCTTTTGACTTAATTTCTTAAATCTTAAACCACAAGAATTGAGGTGAAACAAATTTTCTTCTGAAAGTCTGTAGCATCTAACACTACTTTCTCCCTTCTTGGAAGTCTCCACTTTTTTCATTTCTATGACACTAATTATAAGACATTATCTGACTTGCAGTGTGCCTAATGTTTTACCAAAGCACTTTCACATTCACTATTGTGTAAACCCATCCTTAGGTGTTATGTATTACAGATTAAAAAAGTTGAGGGTCAAGCAAGTTAATAAAAATTATTTGAGCCTGGCTGGTGTGGCTCAGTGGTTGAACATCAACTTATGAACCAGTAGGTCACGGTTCAATTCCCATTTAGGGCACATGCCAGGGTTGTGGGTTCAATCCCCATTGTGGGGTGTGCAGGAAGTAGCCAATCAATGCTTCTCATCATTGATCTCTCTCTCTCTCTCTCTCTCTCTCTCTCTCTCTCTCTCTCTCTCTCTTTCTCTTTCTCTCTGAAATCAATAAAAATGTATTAAGAAGTATTTGAAACACTAGGAAGAAAACCAATCTCTTTTGCCTATAAATGTTTTCTAGACCTCTTCTCTTATTCATTGGTTCCTGTTTTACTCATTTGTAAGGGGAAAAAAGGTACAGCCTCAAAACCTTAGGAGAAAGAAAGTATTGAGGAAAAAACAAGGAGAAGGGAACAAAGGCCTAACGAAGGAGAAATTATAGACATTGGGGATATGTAGCCAGGTAGGAACAGAAGTAAAAAATTGAGAACTGTTTCTTACAGCATTTTCTGGTCCAGCTGTGTATTTCATAGGTAAAACTGAAATACACAGTATTTAAATGATTTATGTTTATGAGGCTTTAATATCAAATTGGAATTTTGCTTTGGTCAGTAGCATAGCTAGGGTGGAGTTACCAAGCAATTACTGTAGCTACAGCCCAGAAGATCCACAAAATTAAGTTACAGAGGAAGTAGAGTGAAGTGAGCGAGAAAACAAAACTGAACAGTGGTGAGGGGGGTGATGGTTGGGAAGAGGAGGGTGAGGGAAATTTCCTTGTAGGAAGTATCCATTGTGCTCAACGATAACTCATGTATGGGTTTGTGTAGTATCTTCAATTGTGACAAATACTTACATAGTTATGCTTGGCTTTTTGATTGAAGAGAGACTTTCAAAGTTTGTGGGTAAATTGGATTTTTAAAAGGCATACATTTTCCCTGTTGTTATCTGAGAGAGTAATTTTTTTCCTTTCTTTTTACCAGTGTACAATAATAGCTGTCTTTCTCTGGGTTATTTTATTGCAAGAACTCTGAACACTGCATAAGTAAAAAGGAGAAACACTTTCATAAGGAAGTATTTTCAAGATACCAAATACAGGAAGTTTCTTTGGGCCTTATAAGGAAGAGGAAACTAAAAAGCTATGAGGACTATTCCTGGTGCATGCTTTCTCTTTTTCTCGCTTCTGTCATTCTTTTCTCCCACAGCAAATCAGCTTTCTGTGCAACTCCATATACTTGATAAAGATGACAACCTCACCGTGGTTAACTTTAGAGCATGGTAACTTTAAGTGAAAAGAAGTCTGAACAACTGGCTTAGTCAGGTGACAACTCTTGGTGCAATCAAGGGTGTGGGGGCTGGGTCACAAATAAGAATGTAGGGGCTAGCCGCTAGAGGCAGGCTACTGTGGTGAAGAGGACACAATCCTTAATCTAAATAAGGACCCAGGAATTAATGCTCTGTAACTAACAATTATGCCAGGGGAATTTTTATATTTAAGAGTGAATCTTGGTATGAATCCTTTTATTTTATTTTAAACAATATATCTTTATTGTTGAGAGTATTACATATGTTCCCTTTCCCCTCCCCCCCATGAACCCCCTCCAGCCTGCCCCTGCCCCCTGCTGAATCCTTTTACAAAGAAAAATATTTTTATTGAATTGTTAACTTTACCTCTGTTTCAGTTAACCAATTTTGTAAAATAGAGCATAATTATAATCAACATTTTGCATAATGTAATTATCCTCACCTAAGGGAGGTTATTAATTCCTGGCTTACATAGGGGGACAATGTTTGGGTTTTCATGCACCAAGTTAAACTTACCTGGTTATCTCAAGGGAAGGGGGGACCTGTTTGCCAGGAACACATTTTTTTCTTGGGGACTATAAGGAAGGATGAGAGGATTGATACAGAGACACAGTTGGTCTGAAGTGCTGAGGAGGTTTTGGAAATTTTTTTTTTTGCCATATTCAACCAAACTGGTGTGTGTGTGTGTGTGTGTGTGTGTGTGTGTGTGTGTGTGTTTATCAACACATGTATGAGACCAAGTGTCCCTGGCTGCTATAGGAGTATAGCAGACAAGTATAGTGAAGAAACAACTTTATTTTCAACCAAACTTTGACATGAATAATCCTAAAATATCTCAATGATTCAAAGTAAAAAACATTGCTTGCTTGCCTGTCTCCCTGATTCATAGTCCTACCTTGGCCTTATAGCACTAGTCCTGGCATAAATCAGCCTCTCTTCATAGCTACTTCCTTTCTGCCTTCAGAAAAGTACATCTTCCCTATCGTGGAAAGAAACTAACCACAGGATCTACCCAGCCCTTTGCTTGGGCCTGTTTCCCCTTTCATGGACTCTCCTATATCTTTTTTGCGCTCACATTTATGCTCCTCTTAATACTGTTTTTATTATTTCATCACTTAATGGCATAACTTTATTTTTTCAAATCCAAATGGAGGTATTGGCATTTATCTCTATTACAACTCAGCCCTAGAATCATGCCAGCCCACAGTTATGTTGATGCAATAAATTGTGACAAATCCTTCAAGATTATGAAGAAAATTCAACATATTTCTTATACCTCCCAGCATTGGTGATATCTGTAAATTGTCCCTACAACAACCATAATAGGCATTTAATAGCTGTGCTAAGGGTTTAAAAATACTTTTTTCAACTAATCTTCAAAACATCTCTTCAAGGAAGATAGTATTATCCCCATTATTCTCATAAGGAAATGGAAGTTTAGAAAATCTAAATGACGTCCTTAGTGAAAGCTGTGATTCAAACCTGGGTGGGCCAGACTCTCAAGCTTAAGTTCTTTTTTTTTTTTTTTTACTCTTTTTTTGTTTGTTTACTATTTTTTTTCATTTTGTTTTATTGCTTAAAGTATTACAAAAAGTATTACATATGTCTCCTTTTTTTCTTTTCTCCCTTGACATTCCCCTGGCCTCCCCTACCCCCCCAGTGTCTTGTGTCCATTGGTTATGCTTACATGCATGCATACAAGTCCTTCAGTTGATCTCTTACCAACCCCCCCCCCCCCCCCGCCCAACCCTCCCCAGGCTTCC
Source organism: Myotis lucifugus (assembly GCF_000147115.1). Lineage (NCBI taxonomy): Eukaryota > Metazoa > Chordata > Mammalia > Chiroptera > Vespertilionidae > Myotis > Myotis lucifugus. The sequence continues at coordinate 3,023,959 of NW_005871178.1, forward strand.
CGCTGTAGTTTGACAGTCTGTTCAATGCTGATCTGCCTCTGTATCTATTTTTGTTCATCAGTTTATAATGGTCTTTATTATCCATAAATGGGTGAGATCATGTGGTATTTTTCTTTCATTGACTGGCTTATTTCACTTAGCATAATGCTCTCCAGTTCCATCCATGCTGTTGCAAATGGTAAGAATTCTTTCTTTTTTACAGCAGCATAGTATTCCATTGTGTAGATGTACCACAGTTTTCTAATCCATTCATCTGCTGATGGGCACTTAGGCTGTTTCCAAATCTTAGCTATGGTAAATTGTGCTGCTATGAACATAGGGATGCATATATCCTTTCTGATTGGTGTTTCTGGTTTCTTGGGATATATTCCTAGAAGTGGGATCACTGGGTCAAATGAGAGTTCCATTTTTAACTTTTTGAGGAAACTCCATACTGTCTTCCATAGTGGCAAACTTAAGTTCTTGAATCCTTTACCCTGGATTTTCAACCTTGGCTTTTTATCAAAACTACCTATGAACTTTCTTTTTTTAAAAACTTTTTTTTCTTTTTCACAATATACAAAATAAATCTATTACCAGATTGTAGATACACAATAATTAGCCATTTACATGCAATAAACATTAATATTTCAAGAAAAAACATTTTAAATATAATATTACCAAAACTGCACTAACATAGTATAATATCACAAAAGTTGTAGGAAATATTAAAAATCTGCAAATGACAGGATTATTTCTATAATGTTCTAAAATATTTTTCCCCCCTCTGGCTCTATTTTTGTTCATCAGTTTATGTTATTCATTATATTCTGAAAATGAGTGAGACCATATTTATCTTTCTCCAACTGGCTTATTTCACTTAACCTAATGCTCTCCATGCCCATTCATGCTGTTGCAAATGGTAAGAGTTCCTTCTTTTTTTTTTTTTTTAAATATATTTTATTGATCTTTTACAGAGAAGAAGGGAGAGGGATAGAGAGTTAGAAACATCGATGAGAGAGAAACATCGATCAGCTGCCTCCTGCACACCCCCCAGTGGGGGTGTGCCCGCAACCAAGGTACATGCCCTTGACCGGAATTGAACCTGGGACCCTTCAGTCTGCAGGCCGACGCTCTATCCATTCATGCTGTTGCAAATGGTAAGAGTTCATTCTTTTTTATAGCAGCGTAGTATTCCATTGTGTAGATGTACCACAGTTTTTTAAATCCATTCATCTGCTGATGGGCACTTAGACTAAAACTACCTAAGAACTTTCAAAAGAGGTAGAAGCCAAGGTTCTGGCTCACACATATGATCACAGGTTATTTATTTATTTATTTATTTGTGTGTGTGTGTTTAAATCACCTGAGGATATGTTTATTAATTTTAAAGAGAAGGGAAGGGAGAGATAGAGATAGAAATAGAAATAGAGATAGAGGGGAGAGAGAGAGAGAGGAACATCGATGTGAGAGGGAAACATGGATGGCTTGCTTCCTGTAAACACTCTGACTAGGGATTGAACACCCGAAACCTAGGCATGTCTCCTGATTAGGAATCGAACCTGTACCTTTTTGGTGTATGGGATGACACCCCAACCGAGCCACTTGGCCAGGGCTGGTCCAGTTTTTTTGTAGGTATGGGTGTAGGGAATGGCAGTCAGGCACCACTGCTGCCAAGTCCTGCTGCAGTGGAAGGACAGAATTTTGCTGCATACACTACATACTTCCCCATAGTTGACAATTAATTACCTGGTAATATTTATTTTTAGAAATGGGCCATACAATCAGTTTTGAATCTAAATGTGTTATCATTCAACCCACATTTCTTGTTTCTCCATATTGTGTAAAAGAAGGTTGTGAAAGACTTGGTCAATTTTTTTTATTATACTCTTTTGTCTTTATCAAAGAATAGAGCAAACTTTCTGAAATGTTTGCCCTGGGAGAAAATTTCTAGCTACTAGGGATCACGTAAAGAGCTAAAAAATTCTCTACAAGTGAAAAGAGCTAAATCTTCCAGGGCAGTATTAGCTTAAAGTCCTAATATTTTAGTGAGAAGAGAGGCTTTCACTCTCTGAATGACAGACACTAAGCAAGTAATCGCATCGCTCTGCATAGGTATATTGATCTCTCAATTGGATAAGCCTATGAATATATATTTCCCTTGTCCACCTGTCTTCCAATCCAAATCTCTAATATAAGAAATAATCCATTTCCCCACAAGAAACCCTTAATACATATTCACTAGTGCCAAATGGCTTTTTTTTTTTTTTTGCAAACAGGCAGTGGACAGTAACAGATACCATGCCTGGTTGAATAAATACATCATTGCAAAATACAGAAACATCACTTATCTACAATGAATGTATCTGCACTTTTTCAGAGTTCTAAAACAGACATTTTTTTTTCTCACAAAAGAGAATGTTTCTATTTCCACAGCTCAGATGCTTTTCACTTTAACCCTGACATTAAAGCCACATTCAGCACTTTATCTTCTTTTGTGTGGACCTGTGTTCTAGTTTCTACTACAGTCACAGTTTTTGTTTGCAGGAAAAGAGAACTCTCATGGTGGTTGCTGCTTATAATTTCAGCCTTAATATTCTAAGCAGATTTTAGCTCTGCCGTTTGATTCACAACTTACATTTCCTATTTTTTTTTTTTTTTAAGAAATGAAAAAAGGGACTCTGCAGCATATTTTGTGTGTAAGACAGTAGCCATATGAACAGGGTTTCCAGACCCAATTCTATCATGGCTCCTCTCATACCAACAAACAGTTCTTGCTCAGACACCAGCTGGGTGTCCAAGAATTCAGCTTAATTCTGACCCTATCTACCCGGAGCATCAGATTCCTCAGGGTAAGGGGTGAGACCTACAACCTCCCCCCCACTTCCTGCTCCCCCCCCACACCCTGCCCACTCCTCCCCCAGAACACACACACTTTAAATGCCAACAGCAAGCCCAGGCTCTTATCTGTGCTTCTGACCAACTGACTATAGATTGGAGGTTCCAAAGACCATCCAATTTAGAATGCTAATCTCAAGTTGTTACTTATACTTCTGACTGACTGGCTATATATCAGAGATTCCCACAACCCCCTCCTTGGGCTTGATTAATTTGCTAGAATGGCTCACAGAACTCAGAGAAACATTTTACTGACTAGATTATCGGTTTATTAGAAAAGGATATGAAAGACTACAACCAGATGAAGAGACACCTAGGGCAAGGTCCTGAACAAAGGAGCTCCTGCCCCTGTGGAGCTTGGGGCCCCTACGAGGCGGCACTCGCATGGAAGTAGTCTAGTTCCCCAGCCTGAGAGTTGTCTGAAAAAGGAAAAGCTGTCTTCCTGGGTTTTTATGGAGGCGTCATTACACAGTCATGATTGACTGAGTCATAGACCGCTGGCACTTAATTTCCAGCTCCTTTCCCTTATCCCAAAATGGGGTAGATGGGACTCAAAGTTACCTCTAATCATTTGTTTGGTTCTCTTGGCAACCAGATCCAACCCCTGGTTTGGGTCCAAAAGTCACCTTATTAATATAACAAAAGATACCTTGATCACTCTCGACACTTAGGAAATTCCAAGGGTTTAGGGAGCTGTGGATGATAAACACCGAATATTGTATAAATCACAATAGGGCAGCATAGGAATGCAATTCCCCTATAATCTCTTTCTCTTATGAGAAAAAAGGCCCTTAGTTCATTATTTACTTTAAAGAAGTCAGTGGGAATTCAAGTCATTTTCTCTCCTGCTATCATTTGCTCAAAGACCTTTTGCAATGGGTCGTATGTAAGAAGAAATGCAGGAGCTGCTGTGGTGAGGTTTATTTCAAGAAACCATTAAATACAAGCTAAACCTGAATGGCAGCATCATTTGTGTATGGAGAAACAGGGTCTATAAATGCATCAATTCCTTCAACTTGACAGAAAAGAAAAAGGCTAATAATAAGTGAAAAAGGCCCTACACAGTTGCTTAAAGGCTACTTCTTTGGCCTCACCTCTTACCACTGCCCCCTCCATCACTGTCCTCCAGTCACAGTGACCTCTTTCCTGGTCCTTGCTTGCCAAGCACATTCCCTTCTGGGGGTCTTTGCCTCTTTGCCAGCCCTTCTGCCTGGAACGCTTTTCCAAGATAATCACACGACTGGCCCATTCTCATGCCTCAGATCTCTGCTGAAATGTCAGTTACTCTGGGAGGTCTTTCCTGACCACCCTCCCTGAAATAGCACACAGACTGCTCACTTTCTACTCCTTCACTTTGCAGTATTATTTTTTTTAGTGGCAATTATAGACTTGCACATTATACATTTAAGGCATTTTTGCCACTATATCAGAATACTAGCTTCAGCACGCAAGGAATATGCAGTTAATTGGTATTCACATAGCACCCCCTGGGGAACCTAGTAGGTGCTCTGTAAATATTTGTTGAATGGATGAAGGAAGCTCTTTGGGATGGTGGAAGTTGTTTCTACTCAATCGCCCAGGCCTCGTGGTCAGTCTGCAGGCAGCTGGGAGCTGCACCCCACCCGCACTGCTACCCAGCAGAGGGACGAACTGGAGTCAGGCCCTCGGGATTGCACTGGCGAGAAACGGCACGGCTGAGCACGCTGCGCCAACCCCCGGCGCCGCTTCTCCTCGGTCCAGAGGCCAAGACCGGGGAAGCGCAGGTCTGCAGCAACCGGAACGTGGAAGCAGAGGCAGCAAGAAGACAACAGTGCGCGGGCGGGGAAAGTCTGCGCGGTGCCGGGCTGCGCGCAGGCGGCGCCTTCCCGGTCCGGCTGACTCATTCCCAGCCGCCTCCACTGCGGTGGCGGCCACACACACGCCCATCTTGGGGAGGGCCGTCCCGCGAGCCCCCACCGCCAGCTCAGCTTCTCCGCCGCTCGGGCCCAGGGGCCTTCCCGGGAATCTCCTCCGCGCGCGCCACGGAGGCCACGGGAGCCACGGTCCCGCGAGCATCGCTCCTGTCGGCCGGGCGGCGCGCGCGCACCGAGAGACGCGCGGTCCCCGGGGAAGCGAGACCGCCGCAGTTGTATGAGCGCAGTACCGGGCGGGTGTCG
>NW_005871178.1:3029117-3062606 GCF_000147115.1 Myotis lucifugus
GAAATAAAGGCCAGAGATCCCAAATGAGGCACCCGAGACTGCAACCTAATCGATCTCCCCAGAGCGCTGATCGCGGGGCAAGCGAAATGCTCGCTCTGGAGTTACGGGCCGCTGCCTCCGCTGCACGGCTGTGGAGCCGGACTTAGAGCTGGTGCCGCGGCGCAGGGAGAGGCACGGGTCCTCGGCGCCGAGAGATGTGAGTGGGAGCCGCAGTCGCTCCGAGAGGGATCCGGAGGTCCCAGCCTGGCGGACGCTCGGACCCCGAACCCGTGCCCGCTGCGGGGGCTTCGCAGACCTCGACCGGCCGGAGGCGCCCGGTAGGAGCAGCCTGGGGTCTGGGGGCGCGTCCTCGTCGCCCGGTCCGAGCAGCGGGTGGGTGTCATTGCCGTCTGCTCCCGGGTGGGGGACAGCCCTGGTCTCTCCACCAACCCTCCCACCTCCCGGTCCCCGCTTTCCCCCCCCTCTGCTTGTGGCAGTAAACTTGACAGCAAGGAAAACCGTCCTCTTGGGGAAACGACGGAGTGTTTTGCTGTTGCTCTTTGCATCCATGTGCGCCCGATCCCCACCGCCCACTACCCCTCTTTAAAATCTTCCAGGCACCCAAACTGCCTAGAGAAGAAACGAGCATTTCCCTTGGATTTCTGCGGTAGTAACTTCTTCTTCTTTTTTTTTTTAGGTTTCAGAAACAGGCAAGGGAACAAGATGTGAACTGTTTTCCTTCTGCAGAACAAGAGGCCCTTCCTCCCCTTCCCGCGAAGGTAGGTGTGCGATCTTGGCTGCTGGAAAGGTGAGGGTGTCGCGAGCCGCGAGTGCGAGGGTAGGAAGGTGGGGAGCGTGTGTAGACCGGCAGGGCTCATGGCTTCTTGCTCCTCTGAAAATGGCAGAGCTGAACTTTTAACGTTGGTCTGGGAGGGTCTGTTGGGGAAGGAGGGGGGAGAGGGTTGTTTATTGTTGTTGTGGGATCCTTTAAGAAGCATTCATTGTTTCTTTCTCTGCTGACTATTCAAATAAACGTGGCTTTGCAGAAAAAAACAAACACATTGTTACTCTTTCTCTTCGAGCAGCCAGAGTGTCTTGATCTTTCAAGGAGGAACATTTTCGAGGACTGAGAGATAACCTATTGAGAGAACACGTTAGCCGTTCTTGCTGGGGTTTCTGCTGCCACATTGAATGCTTCCTGTGATGGTTTTATCTGCCTAAGTTTGCTGTGTCGGTTGAATTTACCCCGTTTGCTTTCCGGTGGTTATTAATCTGACAGGAGAAACTCTTTTCTTTCTTTCTTTCTTTTCTTCTTTTTTTTCTGAATGAAGCAGCTAAGGTGTGTCATGCATAGTGGGAAGGAGAAATGTGGAGAAGGAAACCAGAAGTGGGAATAACAGAGGTGACGATGGCTTTTGGTTTCATAATAGATTTGTGTGATGGAGTTTTTGGGCTACTGCAAATATTCTGATATCACACCCAGCAGATTTGAAGGTGGATAATCAACCTTTGGTCTCCCACTCCCCACCCTCTTCACCTTTTTACCACTTAAAGTGCAAGAATCATTTGCTTGTATACGTGCATATGTGTTAGTGTATAACAAACATATCTGCAAACTGGATGTGTCCAACACTTGCCTTAATAATACATGTGTTTACCTGTATAGGAAAGTTCCACTATATAAGCATATGATGCTTGTTTTTGCTCTAGTAGAATGACCTGTGTTTGGAGTTTATAGTGTTTTTTTTTTAGAGGCCATTTAAGGAATAGTACGGGGGGGATATTGAAGGACCATTGTTTGATTTGAGACAGTGTCTCAGGTGTGGGATGGGAACTGATATCTTTTCTCTACCTTCACCTGGCTGTATTGCTAAAAGGTGGCAGAATAGGAAACAGCATTGGCTTTGAAGTCAGGTCTGGGTTGAATCCTGGTGTTGTATTACATAAAATCTCATTGAGCCTCACTTTTCTTATGGTTGTTGTGAAGATTGAATAGGAATATGCATGCAAAGTAGTACATTGCTTGGTTACTATAAAAGTCTTGGCTGCTATCATGGCTGGACAGGCCAAGGAGACTCAGAGAAGGACAGAATGACTCTGCATAAGGTGATCTGCCAGTGACCAGTATTGTTTCCTCTTTAGTAAAAGGACAAAAAGGACTTTTGGGTCTTATTGGTTAAGGGATTTTATAATCTCTTTATGGAAAGATTGTACTTATCTCCTTGACACCCCCTCCCACATTGTGCTGTCCCCACCAACTTTGTGCTGCCCTCTTGTGGTTAATTATGCTAAGAACTTTCTTTTGCTCCTCCCACATTGCATTTTTTTTTTGGTCTCTTTTTAGGCCCCTTCCCTTTGCTCCCAGTTTCCCAAATTGTGCGCTGAGTGAGGTGCCCCACAGTACCAGTGAACTCAGGCCTGAACTGTTTGTTTGAGGTAGTTCATAGTTTTAACATTAAATTGACACATTCCTTTCTACAATGTCATGTCTTTGCAAAGTTGCGTTTTAGAGGTCGCTGTGTTAAAAAGCAAATACTGCATGAAAATTAATGATACAGGCAAGGAGAATGTGATGTCCGATTTAATTCCAAGGTCTGAGAAGTTGTACAGTGCCCAACACTAAGTTTTAAGGACATTAATACTGAGGTGGTTTGAACCTACCTACCTGCTTAAGCATTTCTTTTGGCCTAGGGCTCCTATGAAAAAATTACTAAGACTGAGGACTTCCTAAATGGAGAAAGTTTGAGAACCTTTCAAGCCTTATCTTTTGGTTGGCTTTTCTGATTTAAAAATTTTTTAGTTAATGGAAAAACCGCATTTTTAAAATGTTGGTCACTAATGGATCCCCTCTCCACCAAAATTATTGATACCGTTATTGATACGAGGCTAGTATCAACTGATCATGGCTTAATATAGTTCCTTTCCTGTTCATTATCTTCATAGCTTCTGCTCATTTCTTTCATTTTAAAACTAATCTTGTTGCCCATTTGTCATTCTAGTCATAGTACTGGTTTTCTAGTATATTTGATCATCTCCTCATACTCAACATCCCTCAAATGAAAATTATTATTTTATATCCCTTTGTGATTTTCTTCTCTCCTGGTTATATAGGATTTAAATTAGGGATCATTTTAAAACTATCTCTTTCATATTAACCCATTCAACATTTCCTGTCGATATTTCTTTGTCCCTCTACTCTGCTTCCCTCACTTTACCACCTGAATCCCAGGACTCATTTCCTCAGCCTAGAATATTGAAAGTCATAGCAACCTCTCAGAATCCAGCATCTCTTCCTTCTAGTTATCTTTAATAAAAATGTCACTATAGCTCTAGCCAGTTGCTCAGTGGTTAGAGCGTCAACCTTTGGACTGAAGGGTGCCAGGTTCAATGCTAGTCAAGGGCATGTACTTCAGTTGCAGGCTTGACCCCCAGTCCCCATTCAGGTATGTGTCTCTCTCACATCGATGTTTCTTTCTCTCTGTCTCTCCCCCTCCCTTCCATTCGCTCTCTCTAAAAAAAAGAAAAAAGAAAAAATATCCTTTGGTGAGAGTTAACAAAAAATAAAAATATCACTCGATTACTCCTTATTGTTGTTGTTCTCTTGCCCCATATCTTCACTAGCTTCCCACTTTATACCTATTAAATTTAAGTTCCTTTTTCTTGCTTTCAAGATACTCTATCATCATTCCTTACCCTATTTATTCAGTGTTTTGTCTAAGGACCCTCTGTAAGCATTCTCTGCTATTGACTTGCAAGCTGCTTTTCACACTTTCTAATAGCAGCTGTGCTTATTTCCAACTTTTAACTTTCATTCACTTTTTTCATACTTTTTCCACCAAGGCCCAGTTCTGTATCCTATTGCACTGCTTACTAGACATGGGATAATTGAGCAGGGCTTCAGTCTCCTCATCTGAAAAATGAGGAGAATTATAGTATTTTTTCCTTAGGGTTGTAGTGAAAATTGAGTTAATACATGAAAAGTCCTCAAGACCAGTGCCTGGCACATTAAGCACACCTTAAGTTTTAGGAATTATTATAATGATTTATTACCACTCCTATTATTACTACTATTATTATCACTGTACTTCCAGTTAAAATTCTATCTCATTTGTGAAACTGTTTCACTAAATATTGCTTTACCCCTTCACTGTATTTCTATAATTTCTATTTTTGCATAGTTTACTTGTATACCATGCTTTGGTTGTTTGATAGTTATTTCCCTAGAGTTAACCATATTTTTTCAGATCGATAGTGTGTGCTTTGATGAACAATACCTAGAATTAAACCAGCACACTCACAGCCCAACCAGTGTGGCTCAGTGGTTGAGCGTTGACCTATGAGCCTGGAGGTCCCAGGTTCGATTCCTGGTCAGCGCACATGCTCAGGTTGCAGGATCGATCCCCATTGGGAGAGAGAGAGAGAGATAGAAACATCAATGATGAAAGAGAATCATTGATCAGTTGCCTCTTTCACCCCCCCACTAGGGACCGAGCCTGCAACCCAGGCATGTGCCCTTGACCAGAATCGAACCTGGGACTCTTCAGTCCACATGCTGACTCTCTATTCACTGAGCCAAACCGGCTAGGGCCAATAAAAATATATTTTTTTAAAAAGCACACACAGAGTGCTAAGCACATGGGGAGCATTCAGTAAATGCTGTGTATTAAAAAGGAACTTTAGTCAGTCACCAAATATTTATTAATACTTACAATGTAAAAGGTACAAATATTTATTAATACTTACAATGTAAAAGGTACATTGCTATGTCCAAAAGACTTGCAGAAAAATATTAAATAGGTTCCTTTCACTGAGGACTCAAAATGTAATTGGGGAGATAAGTAATGAAAGTTACAGATATTTCAGGCCACAAGTGAGCAAAAAGCCTCCACAGAGGAGGTAGAATCAAATCTAGGCAAAATTTGATTTTGCATAAAAGGAAGGAACTTGTATAGGGGGTAAACAAAGGCAAAATATGCAAGACACGTTCAGAGAACATTACATAAAATAACTTGATTAAAATGAAGTATTGTATGGAGAGTAGTAAGAAATCTGGTTGAAAATGTAAGTTGGCTCAGTGGATAGAGCGTCGGCCTGTGGACTGAAAGGTCCTAGTTTCGATTCCGGTCAAGGGCATGTACCTGGGTTGCGGGCACATCCCCAGTGGGAGATGTGCAGGAGGCAGCTGATCGATGTTTCTAACTATCTATCTCTCTCCCCTCCTCTCTGTAAAAAATCAATAAAATATATTTTTTAAAAAAAAGAAAAAATGTAAGTTGGAATTAGATTATGGATGCCTTTAAGAGCTGGGATGAGAAGAATGTACTAGTACTTGTATCTCTAGGTAACAGAGAAATTTTTAAAACTTTGGATTGAGAAAGAGCTTGCTAAGAGAAGTATTTTAGGAAAATCAGAGAGGCTCCAATGTGAGGCATAGTATGTGTTGAAGTGATATGTGAGAAGTGATAGAGTAGGAAAATAATCTAGGCCTGAAGTAATGAGGATTTGCACTTAGTGGGGGTAAAGACAGAGAGATGTCACACAAGATTTCATTATAGATTGTATAGGAAAGGAAGATGTGGGGCGGGGTTAAGGGAGGCAGGGAGGAAGAAGAGTAATCAAAGATGACTTTGAGATTTTGATCTTCTGTGACAGAGGAAATGAAGTGTTGCAACTGTAAGACATCTGGGCCACAATATATATATTTTGTGCGTTAAGAATATGAGAACCAGAGAGATGTAAGTGTGTCCAAAATTGCTCAGCTAGTTAGTGACAGAAATAACTAGAATTTTATTAATGGCAGTATTGACAGAAATAGGTGTAAAAGTATTAGTAGATGGTTGAGAAGATACAGATATAAGCTGGGTTTATATTTTGGATATGTTGAATTTGAGATGACAGTGAGATAGTAAAGTGAAAATAGATAGCCAGACAGTGGGACATATAACGAGAACTTGGTAGAAAAATTTAAGGCTGGGATTGTAGTGCTCAGAGTAAAGAGCTAGACCTAAAATTGAGTCTTGGGAATTGCCTGTAATTAGAGAACTGGCAAAGGAGATAAAGAAGGAGCAGTTAATATGAGAAGTAAGGGGATAGGTAGGTTAAGAAGGTGAGAATGATTAAACATGTTGATTGTTGTTGATTATTGGCAACAAATGAGAAGAATCAGAACTGAAAAAAGGTCTTAAAAATGTGTGCTAGTATTTTACCTGGTATGAAATCTAGAAAAGCAGAATACAGAAGAAATTGCTTATAGTTTCCTCATGCAGAAATAACTGCTATTAATATTTTGTTCTTTCTAGTATGACAGATGATCTTTGGATTTGACAATTGGCTGAACAATGGAGACTTCTATCCAAAACTCTTATCACTGGGACTAATGATGAGAATTTTGGGCATAATAAAGACTGGGAGGTATTTTCTACAGAGTGTTTGTCATTTTTCTGTGTTCTTTCATTTCACACAACATAGGTATTGCTATTCCTTGTGGACATTAGCCCTGCATTTGTATTATTTGAGTAAGTAGACATTCAGTGATTAGCATTAGACATTTAGTGATCCAGTAGTTAGAAAGTGATCTCTGGGTGCTATTGTACTGGTAAAATCTGAATAAAATGCTAATGGATGCGTTTCTAAAAGGAAGAGGAATTTACCTTGGCTGGTGTGGCTCAGTTGGTTGAAGTGTTATCTGTATGAAGAGAGGTGGGTTCGATTTCCAGTCAGGGCACATGCCCGAGTTGTGTCTTGATCCCCAATAAGGGCATGAATGGGAGATAACTGATCAAAGTTTCTTTCTCATGTTGTTTCTTCCTCTCTCTCCCTTTCTTCCTCTCTTTATTTATTTTTTATTTTTATATATTTTTATTGATTTCAGAGAGGAAGGGAAAGGGAGAGAGAGAGAGAAACATCAATGATGAGAGAGAATCATTGATCGGCTGCCTCCTGTACGCCCCCCACTGGGGATTGAGCCCACAACCCGGGCATGTGCCCTTGACTGGAATCGAACCTGGGACCCTTCAGTGCCCAGGCTGACGTCCTATCCACTGAGCCAAACCAGCCAGAGCTCTTCCTTTCTTTATTAAAAAATCAATAAAAAGCATATCCTTGGGTGAGGAAAAAAGTTAAAAAAAATAAAAAGAGAAATTTTTGATAGATAACCTAAAACTGAAGTTAGCATGATTGAAAGTATTCAGTTTTGGAGACTGAAAGCATTATCTGTTTTTGAAGCCCGTGTGGTATAGCTAACAGAGGTGAACTAGGTTGGGATAGTCCATGGGCTGTTTGTTTTACTTGAATGCTTATTTTGATTTTCCCAAGGACATCTTTCAGCCTTATTTTTTGATATCAGTCCTTGTGGATAAGGTATTCATTGTTGCTTATTAAATTATCTTAGTTTAATAAATTCTGACTATGAAATATAATGCCACTAGGCAATATTTTTGTAATATGAGAGGTAATGAGATGTTTTGGGAATCGGAATTAGGGACTGACTCTGCTGTCAGCATGGTGTATGATTTTGAGCCAGACCCATAATCATTGAGTCTTCTATTTTCCTTATTTAGATAATGAAGAATGGACTAAATATTTTTTTAAACTTTATTTTAAAAGGGTGGAATCATGTAGTAAAATGTGTATAAATTTCATAACACTGTCTTCTGGTGTTTACCTCTATATTTCTAAATAACAATCTATCATCAGTATCCCCCCTCCCTCATTCTGTGTCTGTACCTATACTCTGCCTTTTCTCCCTTTGCAATGAATGAACTGCTCAGTGCCACATCTAAGGCTTCTCCATCTACTTGTATAGAGGAATCCATCTCCGTTTGCCGCCAAGGACTTTGCCATTCTACCTCTCCCTCTTTTTCTTATATCCTCATTTTTCTCTCTCTACTAGATCATTTCAATCAGTATGTAGTCTGGTTGCTATTGCTGCATGACATAACTACCCCAAAACTTGCTAATGTAAAACAACTATTTTGTTAGACTCACAGATATTATGGGTCAGTAATTCAGATCGGGCATACCAGTGATGGCTTGTTTCTACTCCACAATGTCTAGGACTTCAGTTGGGAAGACTCTTTGGCTGGGGGTAACCTGAAGGTGGGGGACGGGAATCATTTGGAGGTATCTTCACTCATATGACTGATAGTTGGTGCTGGCAGTTAACCAAGATCTCAGCTGGGGCTGTTAATGAGCATGTACATGTGGCCTGGACTCCTTACAACATGGAGGCCTCAAGATAGTTGACTTTCTTGGTGAGTCAGGATTTACTTTTTATTTTATTTTATTGATTTTTTTACAGAGAGGAAGGGAGAGGGATAGAGAGTTAGAAACATCGATGAGAGAGAAACATCGATCAGCTGCCTCCTGCACACTCCCTACTGGGGATGTGCCCGCAACCAAGGTACATGCCCTTGACCGGAATCGAACCTGGGACCCTTCAGTCCGCAGCCCGACGCTCTATCCACTGAGCCAAACCGGTCTGTGAGTCAGGATTTAAAGGCTAGTGTTTTGGTGAACATGGTGGTGGAGGGAGGGGTCTGAGGATTAGACTCCACTTATTAATAGGGGAGTGGCAAGGTCACATTGTAGAAGAAAACATGTGGTATGGGAGATATTGCTATGGCCCTCTCTGGACAATACTATTGCCATAGTTTGCCCTTTTACCACACTTCCCATCCCTTCCACACCCAAAACGTGCAAAGTACACTAACCTCCTCCTCAGAGACCCCTAATTCACATCTCTTTATGACTTCAGCTCAAAATCTAGTATGTCATCATCCAAATCAGGTCCAGATACAGATCAGGTTCCTTCGGTATGCTTTCTTGAGAATGATTGCTCTTTACTTGTCTGTGAAGAGACAAGTAATATGTCCCCACATAATTACCTTATGAGATTAGAAAGGCACATGTTAACCACAGTACACTTTCCTGTTCAAAAAGAGAGATGAGGGAGGCACTCAGCAGTCTATAGCAATTCTAAAACATGGCTGGGTGCACATTGGCAGTTTCTTGATTGGAGCTCAGTCCTACTTCCTAGTTCAGTGATGGCGAACCTATGACACGCGTGTCACCTCATTTCTTTGGTTGATTTTTCTTTGTTAAATGGCATTTAAATATATAAAATAAATATCAAAAATATAAGTCTTTGTTTTACTATGGTTGCAAATATAAAAAAATTTCTATATGTGACACGGCACCAGAGTTAAGTTAGGGTTTTTCAAAATGCTGACACGCCGAGCTCAAAAGGTTCGCCATCACTGTCCTAGTTCTTAGTGGGCCATGGCTGCTTCTTTTGGTCTTTGGTCTCACCTTCTGAATCATTCTTTTTTCCCCCAGAAGAATTTATCTGTGTTTGCAACTGAGTAATCTTCTGAGTTTGCTTTATGCCTATAGTGTGGTTTAGGGTCCAAAGCCTCCTTTTATTTTATATAGTTACTGTCCCTTTCATTCTAAGCTAATATAACTCCTTTAAAAATTTTGTGTACTGGCTGTGTATTAATTGACTCCATCAGACAAAAGCTATACCCCCAAATCTCTTACAGCAATCTTTTTCCTATTTTAGGCTCCCCGTGAGGCTGCTGTGGAACAGCACTCTTACGATCCTTGGATAATTTTGTGTCTGAGAGTATCTATGAGGTACTGACTTAGATCTTGCTGAGGTTTTAACAATGAATCTTAGAGTCCCAGTCTAGATGGATCTTTGCCCTGAGATCCTTTTTTACTTCAAGATCACTTTGCTGGCTGAAAAGACTGTTCTCAGTCCTTTACATTTCTTGAAATTCCATTCAAAAAGTGAATAGCTCATTCTTTAGTTCATCTCTCTCTGCTCTCTTAATTACAAAGGCAGCTAGAAGAAGCCAGCTGCTTCTTCAACATTCATTAAGAACAGTTGACCCTTGATCAACACTGGTTTGAACTGGGTGGGTCTACTTATAGGTAGATTTTTTTCAATAAATATATCAAATTTTTGGAGATATGTGGTAATTTGAAAAACTTGCAGAAGAACTGTGTAGCTTAGAAATATTGAATAAATTAAGAAAAAGGTATGTCATGAATGCACAAATATATGTAGATACTATCTTATCATTTTATGATAGCAATGAAATATACACAAATCTATTATAAAAACTTAAAATTTATCAAAACTTAGGCACACAAACACAGCCTGTACATGGCACCATTTGCTGCTGAGATAAATGTAAATAAAAGAAAGACACAGTATTAAATTATAACTGCATAAGATTAACTGTAATACATACTGTACTACTCTAATAATTTCATAACCACCTCCTGTTGCTATTGCAGTGAGCTCAAGTGTTGTATCTGCTTAGAATGTTGTGACACTAATTATCTGCATGTGAGCAGTTCATCTCTCCAGTAAATTGAGTATAGCAAAGTGATCTCTTGCGGTTCTTGCCTATTTTTCATTGTTTACTGCAATACTGTGAACCTTGAATAACACTGGGGGACCCATACAAAGTGCCATGTTGGAAATGCTCCTCACAAGAAGTTGACTTGCTTGACACGTACCAGATTGAAGTATGCAGCTACAGTTGACTATCATTTCAAGAAAAATGAATCCAGCATAAGGACCACTATAAAAAAAAGAAAACATTTGTGAAGCTATCACTGAAGCTACGCTAGCAGGTGTGTAAACCATGTACTTTTTGCTAACTACCGTTTTATCTCATATAGAAAATGTACCTTTTATGTGAGTGCAGGCTTGTTAAAAGAAAGACATAACTATGAACTGTAATATAATTCCAAAAAAAGTTAAGTCATCATATGAAAACTTAAAGCAAAATTAAGGTGAAGAATCTAATGCTGGAGAATTTAAGGCCAGCAAAGGAAGGTTTTGATAATTTTAGAAAGAGATTTGGTGTAAAAAATGTCAAGATAACAGGAGAAAGAGCTTCTGCCGAATAAGAAGCAGCAAACGAGTTTCTGGATGTTATTAAGAAAATCATTGAGGAGAAGGATATCTGCCTGAACAGGTTTTTAATATAGACAAAAGTGCCCTATTCTGGAAAATGCCAAAGGACTATTAGTTAAGGAAGGGAAATGAGCACCAGGCTTTCAGGCAAGGATAGGCTAACTCTACTGTTTTGTGCAATGCAGTCAGGTTTATGACCAGGACTGCCCCTATCTATAAAGCTGCTAACCCTGGAGCCTTGAAGAGAAAAGAAAAACATCAGCTGCCAGTCTTTTGTCCAGGTACAAGAAAACCTGGACAACAAGAACCCTTTTTCTGGATTGGTTTTTTGGATGCTTTGTTCCTAAAGTCAGTACCTTGCCAATAAGAGTTCTTTTGATACTGGACAATGCCCTTGGTCACCTAGAACCTTATGAATTCAATACCAAAGGCATCGAAATGGTCTATTTGCCCTCAACCACATTGTTTCTAATTCAGCCTTATTAAGGGGTCAGAAGGACTTTTAAGGTTCATTACAAATGAGTATTATGGAAAGGATTGTCAACACTATGAAAGAGAACCCTGATAGAACATCATGAAAGTTTGGAAGGATTATACATCATTGAAGATGCCATCGTTGTTATAGAAAAAACTGTAAAAGTCATCAAGCTGAAATTATAAATTCCTGCTGGAGAAAACTCTGTCCAGATGTTGTTCATGAATTCATAGGATTTATGGCAGAGCCAATGAAGAAAATCATGAGATTGTGGATATGGCAAAAAGGGGGCAGGGTGATGGGTTTTAAGATATGGATCTTGGAAAAATACAAGAGCTAATAGGCACCACACTAGAGGAATTAACAGAAGATGACTTGATATAGATGAATGCTTCAGAACCAGTGCCATACGATGAGGAAGAAGATGTAGAAGAAGCAGTGCCAGAAAATAAGTTGACATTAGACAATCTGGCAGAAGGGTTCTGATTATTCATGACTGCTTTTGACTTCTTTTACGACATGGATCTTTCTATGATATGGGCACTGAAACTAAAGCAAATGGTAGAAGAAAAATTGGTACCGTGTAGAAACATTTTTAAAGAAATGAAAAAGCAAAAAAGTCAGACAAATTATGATGTATTTCTGTAAACTTACATCGAGGGTGCCTGCCTCTCCAGTCTCCCTTTCCACTTCCTCCACATATTCTGCCTCTGCCACCCCTGTGACAGCAAGACCAGCGCTTCCTCTTTCTCCTCCTCCTTAGCCTGCTCAATGTGAAGACGAGGATGAAGATTTTGATGATGATTCACTGCCACTTAATGAATAGTAAATAACCATCAGACGATGTAAACTTACTATATTGATAAAGACAGTGCTATAAATGTATTGACAGTGCTATAAATGTATTTTCTTTATGATTTCCTTAACATTTTCTTTTCTCTAGTTTATATTACTGTAAGAATAAAGTATATAAAACTTACATAAAAATATGTGTTAATCGATTATATTATTGGTAAGGCTTCTGGACAACAGTAGGCTATTAATAGTTAAGTTTTTGGGGATTCCAAACTTAAATGGAGATTTTTGACTGCACAGGGATCAGCACCCTTTATTCCTGTGTTGTTTAGAGTCAACTGTATATATTTTATTTTCCAAATTACTGTAGGTGATAGTTTCGCCAGACTTTCCACTACTATATAACACAGATCTCCTTCAATTCAGCCTTCAATAGTATTTTCCTCACTTTCCTTTAAGCCCTCTTTGATAGCCTCCTTGAGACTTATTAGGCTTCCATTAAATCTCCTCAAGGCCCTTTATATCTGTGAACACAAATGTCAGATGGGTCCTCATCTCTTCTTGTCTATGCTAGAACTGTTCCCTAACCCAGGGGTTCTTATCAGAATTACCTAGAGGGCTGGTTGAAACACAGATTGCTGAGTTTCTGTTTCAGTTGGTCTGGATTGGGACCTGAGAATCTGCATTTCTGACAAGTTCCCAGGTGATACTGTTGATGTTGGTTTGGGGACCAGACTGAAAATCACTGATGTAAACCAGGGTTGGCAAAATTTTTCTAGTAAGGACCAGATAGTATTTTAGGCTTTGTTGGCAAGATTGTCCCTATTGCAACTACTCAATGCTGCCTTTATGGTGCAAAAGCCACCAAGGAGAAGACAAAAATGAAAGGATTCAAAAGCTTTATTTACAAACAGGCAACTGGTTGAATTTGACCTGTGAGCATTAGTTTGCCAATTCCCAATTTAGTACCATTACTTGACACATTTTCTTCATGCTACTGCTGCATTTTCTACTTCCCTTTAAAGCAAAGCTCTCTCTCTCTCTCTCTTTTTTTTAATATACATTTTTATTTTTTTTATTTATTTATTTTTTAACTAAAATAAATTTTATTTTCACAGAGGACAAAGGGAGATGGATAATGATGAACTGTCATATATCAGCATTTAATTTTTATTGATTACAGCGAGGAAGGGAGAAGGATAGAGAGTTAGAAACATCGATGAGAGAGAAGCATCGATCAGCTGCCTCCTGCACACCCCCTACTGGGGATGTGCCTGCAACCAAGGTACATGCCCTTGACCGGAATCGAACCTGGGACCCTTCAGTCCGCAGGCCGACACTCTATCCACTGAGCCAAACCGGCTAGGGCTTTGTCTCTTCTTTTTATTCTCTCAAAAATTTTATCTACTTTGAACAGGTGGCATTTTGAATGTTTTAGAATTCAAAAAGTAGTGAATATCTCTGTAATGTAATTTTGCGTGTGTAGGACCATAACTAGGTTATATAGAAGAGGAATTGCTTATTCAAAAGCTATGTTATTAATTTCAATAAATATTACCAAATTGATCTTCATAGAAATGCCAGCTTATACTTTTCTACACCTGTTTTCAGTTAGTTTGATATTTGTCAATTTGAGATGTGAAAAATGGAATCTCATAATTTTAATTTGCTTTGAATTTTTCTTTTCTGGGAACTATTCACTCATATCCTGGCCCATTTTCTGTCTTGATTGTTGACCTTTTACTTTGATTTTAGAAGCTCTTTCTTGACTAAAAAAATAGCTCTGTGTTTGTGAAATGAATTGTAAATATTTTCCCCAGGTTATCTTTTTATCTTTTTGACTCTGTTTATACTGTGATTTTTTTTCTCATGCATACCTTTTTGTTTTTATGCTAGTCATTCTTTTTGTTACAAAAAAAAATCCTACTTATGTCCCTGCTTAACCCTGAAATTCTATTTTGAAAATCTCTCATTTTCTTTATTTATCTGGAATTTATATTGGTGCAAGGTATAAGATGGGATCCAACTTTTTTCCTTCAGATGGTTGTCTAGTTGTTCCAACACTCTTTGTTGAAGAATCCATCTTTTCTCTGCTGCTGTGAAATAGTAGTGTTTTAAATTATGAATAGAGTTGGGTCTATTTTCAGACTCTGTTTTGTTCCAACATTGACTGCTGTGAAACTGTACTGTGATTTCTGAGTCAGGGAATATTTCTATATTGGTATTTAAAAATTAATCGATAAAAGGGGCAAAAAGAATTGCAAGTGCTTCTTGTGACTGACAGAACTTTCTTAATAAGTTTTAAACCTTTCTGGTTGTTTGTATATAGTGACATTCAAATACAGTGGGGCCTTGACTTAGGAGTTTAATTCGTTAAGGAGCTCGTTAACTCAAATTACTCTGTCAACTCAAAGCAAAAAATCAGCCGAGAGACTGCTGGTATCTCAAAAAACTCGTTAGTCGGGACACTCGTAAGTCAAGGCCCCACTGTATAGTCTTAAATGAATAGGACCATCCTGTAGGGTCATCACTCACTCAGTCATTTGTTCAGCTGATAAGTCAGTCATTCAAGCCACTCACTCAGTGTGTCAATTGTTTACTTAGTAGTCACTCAGTTTGTCAATCAGTCACTCACCCACCTACATACTCAAGCAATCCGTCAGTGTTTAATCAATCACTCATTAAATAAACCATTAATGTAATCAATTACTCAATAAATCACCCACCTACATACTCAAGCAATCCGTCAGTGTTTAATCAATCACTCATTAAATAAACCATTAATGTAATCAATTACTCAATAGTAAATACTTACTTGGTGTCCATTTTGTGCTATGCTAAGATTAAAATGTAAGCCATGGATATCATTTTTAATGTCTTCATACTATTTTATTGGCTATGTATACCATGGTGTATTTATCAGATCCCTTTAGTGTCATTTTCCATTATTACTGTTTCAGAGAATTCTTAGATACACATCCTACTACAGTGCTTTTGTCCTCTTTAAAAGGAACAATTCTTAGATATTCTTTTTTTAATATTCTTGCCAACACTATTGCCAATCTTAATTTTTGCCAGTGTGATAAGGAAGAAATAATATTTCATTTTTATTTACGTTTCTTTCATTATTAATGGTGTTGACCATGTCTTCATATTAGGAAATATTTGCATTTCTTTTATTAAATGCCTATTAATGTTCTTTATTTATTTTCTCATTGATTTGTAAGGGTTACTTATATAAATATAGTAAACCTTTGTGGCATATGTTTTTTCCTCAATTAGAAAAAACTTTATCATGATGCTTAAAATTTTATGTAGTCAAGTTTATCAGTCTTTATTTCCTTTATTTTATTTTATTTTTTACTTAGATGTTAGGTTTGGAAAGGATGTACACGTGCAAAAGATTTTTTGGTAAAGAAATAATTGAAGTGGATGTATTTAAAGAACCAAAGAAATGACTGAAAATGTCCAGCTTCAAATATGTAAGGAGAGGAGTCAGAGCAATAAGAAGAGCTAACAAAAATGATTTTTAAAGAGAGTATACAAACACTTGAAATTATTTTGTCATTTTGAAAGAATAGAATACAAATATAAAGAGAAATGAAATAAAGGCAGATACAGTCATTGCAAAAATTGTTTCCTAATAGCAGTTATTCTAAATTGAGGTAACTTTTTAGATTTTGTTATGTTTAGTTTTAATTTTCTTTCTTTAATTTTGAGCATATGTTTTCTTATGGTTAATTTTTGTAAATATTTCATATGTGCACAAAATATATTTTTGGTGGAAGGTTGTAATAAATATTTCTAGTAGGTTGTCTTTTATCAGTTTGTGGAGCTCTTTGTATATTGGAGATACTCCTTGTTTGACAAATGAAATGCAAATATTTTCTGTCAGTCTGTCTTTTGGTTTTTATAATTCCTTTTCTCTAGAGAAATGAAAAATTTAATATAATATTTTTCTTTATTGTACAGGTAAAAAACTTCATTGATTTCCGTGTCATTAGTGTGTATAAAGATAAAGAAACTTGTTATGTAAGATTGTAGGGAGAAGGGCAGACCATGGGAAACTGTCAGTGCATTTTCTGCCTAAGGCATTGAAATTCAAGTGGGAATAAAAATCACTTTATTAGCCAAAGAAAATAAGGACTCAGGCAATTTATGTGACTTTTATTATATGGATTTTGGGGGTTTTCTGTTTGCATAAGGAAGTTTTTCCATTCCAGAAAGAAGTCATCTGAAAGGTTCTTTCAGTATTTTAATTCTTTTATATTTTACATTAAATATTTAATTTATATATACTTTATTTTTTACTGAAGTATAGGTTTAGCATGTTTTCTCTAGTTGTATTGTCAGTTATGTTAGTGCCATTTGTAAACACATGTACTTTTCCTACTGTATCAAAATATTGTTATGTTAAATTCCCGTACATTCTTGAATTTATTTTCAGATGCTGTTTTGGTCTACTGATCTGTCTATGTGTATATCAATACTATTTTGGTTTTAAATGACTATCAAATGCTTTCAAACAGAATTTAACAGGATTTCTATATATTTTTTAAATGCATAATTTGCCTTTAGTCTTGTTTATAAGAGATACACATTTTTATGTAATAAATGAGATTCTTATATTATTCCAGACACTCAATGTTCCTCTTCATTAATCCAAAAGAGATTCTTTTGTGCTATTACAGCTTTTATAGATGTATTTTAGATGAAGAAAGAGTCTGTATGCACATGTAACAAAAGATTGCTGTTGTTTTCATCAGATTCACAAGGATCTTTTACTTTAGCATGCCTTCTAAGTTTTGGATGAAAGTATATAGCACTTCCCCTCCTACAACCAAATTATTTTGGTTTTAAAACATCCAAAATCCCTGTTTTTTTAATGTTGTTTTTTTTATTGATTTCATAGAGGAGGGTAGAGGGAGAGAGAGTTAGAAACATCATTGATGAGAATCACCAATTGGCTGCCTCCTGCATGCCCCCTACTGGGGATTGAGCCTGCAACCTGGCATGTGCCCTTGGCTGCAATCGAACCCAGGACCCTTCAGTCTGCAGGCCAATGTTGTATCCACTGAGCCAAACCAGCTGGGGCCAAAATCCCTGCCTTTACAAAATTTATCCATGGCTTTATGCTAAATGTGCTTAATAGTCTCTACTATTTCTGACTTTATAAAATGTTTAATATTTATATTCAATGAAATGTGCAGCATAATAGATTAGATGGTGTGAATATAAGATAAAAACATTTAAAAAGCTATCTTTTTTAAAAACCTTTTTGTGCTAAATTAATTTTCCTGCTGTATCTAGAATCTGTTTTTCTTATGCTGTGTAAGGTGGACATTCCATTTTGACAAACCAGAAATGATCACTCTCTCTTTAAAGACCATACAAAATACATATGAAAAAAAAGGGAAGACATTTGGTTCGTTCAGTTTAATGTAAATTAATTTTCAAGCAGAAATTGAGGAAGAACAAGTTCTGAACTAATTAGCCAGTAGAGCTGAGACCATACATATCATCTCCTTTTCTCCTTTTGTTCTGTTTAATAGCAAAATTATATAGTGTGGTAGCTGAAGCTGATGTCGTTTATGTCCCACCCTTAAACCTTATCACCTTCTTTGTGCTTTCGCAAACACAAACTCTGTTAGTATTTGCATCTCTACCTGCTGACTTTTTTTCTTGGAACTATGGGAAGCCATGCTTCCAGTGCTTGTGGCAGGCCAGAAATGTTGTGGAATTAACACTATTGGGAGCAAGCCCTCACTCAACCAGTGAGTAACTCTCAGGGGTTTGTACTGTATAAATACTATAGTGATCCCCTGGGTAGAATAATTCTAGATGTTTTATACTGTTTCCTAGAGCTTTTCCAAGGAGTTAAGCCTGCTGTGGTAGCTGGTGTAAGACTGCAGTTTTATTGGCTGCCTTCCCTTCCCTATATCGCTTTTCTATTTCCCTGTTCATGTTACCTGAATTTCAAAAAACTAATTTTTCACTGAATCCTGTACCAGGTTTTGCTTTTAGGAATATTTAAATTAAGACAGTATGTCTTTGGTGGTAATGTAACCAAACTTTAGCGAGAAGTTTTACTTTTTTAAAGTAGTATCTGTTTTTCAACATATATGAATTACCATATATTTTAATCTTCACTGCCTATATGTTTGAGGGGAAAAATAAAAGGAGGGGAAAAAAGAAAAAAAAAAAAGCCTGAGCATTGTCTTATAAAGGGTGAAGAGAAGGGAAAGTACTAGTCTCTGGGTGAGATTATTTCAGATAGATTGTCTCATTTAATCCTTACAATAATTTATGAAATAGTGGCTGTTATTTTTTTAAAAAAGAGATTAGGAAACTGAGGCTCAGAAAGATTAAATAATTTCTTCTGAGTAAGAGCATAGAGATCAGGATTCAAATCCAGTCCTATTTCAACTTGGATCCTAAAGCAAAGGCTATATTCTCCCTTTTCTCTTTTCATTTTAATATTAAAATTTTTTAAAAAAATATATTTTATTGATTTTTTACAGAGAGGAAGGGAGAAGGAGAGGGATAGAGAGCTAGAAACATTGATGAGAGAGAAACATCGATTCAGCTGCCTCCTGCACACTCCCTAGTGGGGATGTGCTCGCAACCAAGGTACATGCCCTTGACCCGAATCAAACCTGGGACCCTTCAGTCAGTCCGCAGGCCGACGCTCCACCCACTGAGCCAAACCAGTTAGGGCTTAAAATGTTTTTGAAATATTCTTAACATACAAGAAATTAGATAGAATAAAATAATTCATTTACCTATATTTACTATTTAGTTCTAATAATTTTTGGCCACTTTTTGCTTTAGATCTTTTTTTTTTTTTTTTTTTTTTTTTTTTTTTTTTTAGAAATAAACATTATAGTTGCAGTTGAAACTCATCTACCTACTCTTACTCTGATATCTCTCCCATTTACCACACCAGAGGTAACCACTAGCCTGAAGTTAGTATCATTTTCATGCATATTTTAAACTTTTACTATATGTATGTATCAATAAATAATATACTACTAAACTGAATATAAACTTTAAGTGGTATCATGTATAAATAACAATCTACAAATTTTTAATCCCCACTTATTTTTATGACATTAATTTAACTATGTTTTGATATCCATTTAGTTCATTCATTTAAGTTTATGAATAGTATAGTATACCCATTGTATGAAACTCCACAATTTACATATCATTTTTATCAACTGATGAACATTAAAGTTATTTGTTTTATTATTATTACAAATAATGCTACTTTGAAAATTATGCACTAGTATATTTATTTCTCTAGAGTTATACCTAGAAATGAATTGCTGGATTGTAAAATAGGTATATTTTTAGATTAATTAATTCAGCCTAATTAATCTTCCAAACTAGTTGTCTGAAGGGTTCTTCTACTCTACATCCTCTCTATGACACTTGGTATTTTCAGACTTCTCAATTTTGCCAACCTGATGGTTATGATTTAGTATCTTATTTTAATTTGTATTTTCTTTTTACAAGTGGGATTTATCATCTTTTATGCTTATTTATCTATTCATATATTTTTTAACCCTTTTAAAATTGGGGTTTCTATTGCTTGTCTAATCTAATAAAAGAGAAACATGCAAATTGACCATACCTTCGCTATGCCCCAAGCCACGCCCACCCGCCAGTCAGAGGGACTATATGCAAATTAACCCAACCAAGATGGCGGCTGGCAGCCACGGAGCTGGAGCAAGCAGGAGGCTTGGTTGCCCCAGTGGCGATGGAGGAAACCAAGCCCCAGTGGCTGGCTGTGGCCTCCGCTAACGGCAACAAAGTTTCAATTATAGAAGATAAATAAATCCCAGATACCTGCTTCCAGCCAGCCTCCACTGGGAGCTTCGGTGGCTGGGGGCTGTGGCCAGCCTGCAAACAGCCATCAGCCCCTCACCCAGGCTGGCCACACCCTCATGGGCCGAGGGTCCCCACTGGGGGGCTTGGCAGCCTGCAAACAGCCATCAGCCACTCACCCAGGCTGACCACACCTTCATGGGGTGAGGTTTCCTGCTGGGGGTCTTGGCCAGCCTGCAAACAGCCATCAGCCCCTCACCCAGGCTGGCCAGGAACCCCAGCAGGAAACCCCCACCCTGAAGGGGCTGTGTTCAGCCTGCAAACAGCCATCAGCCATTCACCCAGGCTGGCCAGGCACCCCAGCAGGACCCTCCACCCTGAAGGGGGTATGGCCAGTCTGAAAACGGCCCTCAGCCCCTCACCCAGGCTGGCCAGGCACCCCAGCGGGACCCCCACCCTGATCTGGGACACCCTTCAGGGCAAACCAGGCAGCCCGCACCCATGCACCAGGCATATAATAAAAGGGTAATATGCAAATTGACCCTAACAGCAGAACAACTGGGAATGACTGGTCACTATGACACACACCGACCACCAGGGGGCAGATGCTTAATTCAGGAGCTGCCCCCTGGTGGTCAGTGCGCTCCCACAGGGGAGCTCTGCTCAGCCACAAGCCAGGCTGATGGCTGCCAGCACAGCAGTGATGGCAGGAGCCTCTCCTGCCTCCTCAGCGATGCTAAGGATGTCCGACTGCAGCTTAGGCCTGCTCCTCGCAGGCAAGTTGAAATCCCCCGAGGGCTCCTGGACTGCCAGAGTGATGTCTGACTGCCAGCTTAGGCCCGATCCCCCAGGGAGCGGGCCTAAGCCAGCAGGTGGACATCCCCCGACGGGTCCCAGACTGCGAGAGGGCACAGGCCGGGCTGAGGGACCCCCCCGAGTGCACAAATTTTTGTGCACCGGGCCTCTAGTTGATTTGTATTTTGCAAACTTCTTTGAGTTTGTAGCTTGGTTTATAATCAACAAGAATTAATGCATTTTGTACCTGTCAAATTGAGAAAAATGTCTTTTTTTGGTTAATTTTTCTGTATGGTTTTATCTGTCTCTTCTAAGAACTGTATACCATGATTTAAAAAAATTCAGTCTGATGTTCTTTGTCTTTTATAGGGTCGGCTTAATTGGCTTATTTATATTTATTGTATGTATTGACATTTTGACCTAAAATTTTTTTACTATCTTATTTTTTTTTGGTCATTTTTTTTCTTTTTCCTCCTTTTTTTAAATTGCTTAAAGTATTACATATGTCTCTTTTTCCCCCCATTGACCTTTCCCTGGCCACTCCCACCCCCCTGGACAAGCTCCTACCAACCCAGTGTCCATGTCCATTGGTTATGCTAATATGCATGCATACAAGTCCTTTGGTTGATCTCTTACTGTCGCCCCTCCATCCTCCCCTACCTTCCCTCTCAAGTTTGATGATCTGTTCAGTGTTTCTCTGTCTTTGGATCTATTTTTGTTTATCAGTTTATGTTATTCATTATATTCCACAAATGAGTGAGATCATGTGATATTTATCTTTTTCCAACTGGCTTATTTCGCTTAGCATGATGCTCCCCAGCTCCATCCATGCTGTTGCAAATGGTAAGAGTTCCTTTTTTACAGCAGCTTAGTATTCCATTGTGTAGATGTACCACAGCTTTTTAATCCACTTATCTGCTGATGGGCACTAAGGCTGTTTCCAAATCTTAGCTATTGTAAATTGTGCTGCTATGAACTCAGGGATGCATATATCCTTTCTGATTGGTTGTTTCTGATTCCCTGGGATATATTCCTAGAAGTGGGATTACTGGGTCAAATGAGAGTTCCATTTTTAATATTTTGAGGAAATGCCATACTGTTTTCAGAGTAGCTGCACCAGTCTGCATTCCCACTAGCAGTGCACAAGGGTTCCTTTTTCTCCACATCTCCTTGCCAGCACTTGTCGTTTGTTGATTTGTTAATGATAGCCATTCTGACAGGTGTGAGATGGTACCTCGTTGTTTTGATTTGCATCTCTCACATGATTAGTGACTTGGAGCATGTTTTCATATGTCTCTTGGCCTTCTATATGTCCTCTATTGAAAAGTGTTTATTTAGGTCCTTTGCCCATTTTCTTTATTGGACTGTTTATCTTTCTTTTGTTAAGTCGTTTGAGTTCCCTATAAATGTTGGAGATTAAACTCTTGTCAGATATAACATTGGCAAATATGTTCTCCCATGCAAGTGGGCTTTCTTGTTGTTTTGTTGATGGTTTCTTTTGCTGTGCAGAAGCTTTGTATTTTGATGTGTCCCCATTTGTTTATTTTCTCCTTAGTTTCCATTGTCCTAGGAACTGTATTGGTAAAGATATTGCTACGACATGTGTCTGATATTTTCCTGCCTATGGGTTCTTCTAAGATTTTTATGGTTTCCCGTCTTACGTTTAAGTCCTCTATCCATTTTGAGTCTATTTTTGTGTATGGTGTAAGTTGGTGGGTTTAATGTCATTATAAAGATCATACACCATGACAAATGGGATTTATTTCAGGGATGCAAGGCAGGTACAATATCCGCAAATTAATAAATGTGATATATCACATAAACAAATTGAGAGACAAAAATCACATAATCATATCAATTGATGCAGAAAAGCATTTGACAGAATCCAACACCAATTTCTGATAAAAACATTAAGCAAAGTGGGAAAAGAGGGATCATACCTCAACATAATAAAAGCCTGTATGACAAACATACAGCCAATATCACACTCAATGGGCAAAAACTAAAACCATTTCCCTTAAGAATAGAGACAAGTCAGGGATGCCCACTTTCATCACTCCTATTCAGCATAGTACTGGAAGTGCTAGCCATAGTGATCATACAAGAAGAAATAAAAGGCATCCAAATTGGAAAAGAAGAAGTAAAACTGTCATTATTTGCAGATGACATGATATTGTTTCCTCCCATCTTTTGGATTATAAATCTTTTATTTTAATGGTTACCTTTAACATTTTTTTTTTATTTTTAAAGTTTTATTCATTGATTTTAGAGAGAGAGGAAGGTGGGAGAGAAAAACATCAAATTGTTGTTCCAATTATTTATTCATTCATTGGTTGACTCTTGTATGTGCCCTGGCAACCTTGGCCTATCAGAACAACGCTAACCAACTGAATGTGATTACCTTTAGCATTTTTATTTATTTATTTATTTATTTATTTATTTTTACTTAAATCTTTATTGTTCAGATTATTACATTTGTTCCTCTTTTTCCCCCCCATAACTCCCCTCCTCCCAGTTCCCACCCCACCCTCCTTCCTCACTCCCCACCCACTGTCCTCATCCATAGGTGCACGATTTTTGTCCAATCACTTCCCGCATCCCCCACACCCCTTTCCCCCCCAAGAATAGTCAGTCCATTCCCTTTCTATGTCCCTGATTCTATTATAATCACCAGTTCATTCTGTTCATCAGATTATTTATTCATTTGATTCTTAGATTCACTTGTTGATAGATGCGTATTTGTTCTTCATAATTTGTATCTTTACCTTTTTCTTCTTCTTCCTCTTCTTAAAGGATACCTTTCAGCATTTCATATAATACTGGTTTGGTGGTGATGAACTCCTTTAGCTTTTCCTGATCTGTGAAGCTCTTTATCTGACCTTCAATTCTGAATGATAGCTTTGCTGGATAAAGTAATCTTGGTTGTAGGTTCTTGGTATTCATCACTTTGAACATTTCTTGCCACTCCCTTCTGGCCTGCAAAGTTTCTGTTGAGAAATCAGCTGACAGTTGTATGGGTATTCCCTTGTAGGTAACTGAGTTTCTTTCTCTTGCTGCTTTTAAGATTCTCTCTTTGTCTTTTGCTCTTGGCATTTTAATTATGATGTGTCTTGGTGTGGTCCTCTTTGGATTCCTTTTGTTTGGGGTTCTCTGTGCTTCCTGGACTTGGAAGTCTGTTTCTTTCATCAGGTAGGGGAAGTTTTCTGTCATTATTTCTTCAAATAGGTTTTCAATATCTTGCTCTCTCTCATCTTCTGGCACCCCTATAATTCTGATGTTGGTACGCTTGAAGCTGTCCCAGAGGCTCCTTACACTATCTTCGTATTTTTGGATTCTTTTTTCATTTTGCTTTTCTGGTTGGGTGTTTTTTGCTTCTTCGCATTTCAAATCTTTGACTTGATTCTTGCGCTCCTCTGGTCTGCTGTTGGGAGTCTGTATAATATTCTTTTTTTTTTAAATATATTTTATTGATTTTTCACAGAGAGGAAGGGAGAGAGACAGAGAGCTAGAAACACCGATGAGAGAGAAACATCAACCAGCTGCCTCCTGCACATCTCCCACTGGGGATATGCACGCAACCAAGGTACATGCCCTTGACCGGAATCGAACCTGGGACCTTTCAGTCCACAGGCCGACGCTCTATCCACTGAGCCAAACCGGTTTCGGCTGTATAATATTCTTTATTTCAGTCAGTGTATGCTTAATTTCTAGTTGGTCCTTTATCACAACATCGAGGGTCTCATTAGATTTCTTGTACATCTTATTAAGTTTAACGGCAGACTCTAGAAGACCCTTGAAAGACCTCAAAAGTGTGGTTTTGAATTCTATATCCAGTAGCCTGCTTTCCTCCAGTTCTGTCATTTGTGTCCTGTTTCTTTGTCTTGGCATTTTTTTATGCTTCACTGTGTCAATAGAGTGGCTTTCTGTGCTAAGTGTCCCAATTACCTGAGGTAGACACTCTTGGTGCACCCCTTTGCGGTCTTTGTGCGTAGTCTTGTTGTAGCTAAGCCTTGATTGTTGTAGGTATCACTGGGAGGGATTTGACCTCCAGGCCAACTGGCTGTGAGAATCAGCTGTGTCTGCAGTGGGAGAACTTTTGTCCTCTAGGGAGGTGCTAATCTAGCCTTTGCCTGAGGCTATCCTGCAAATGCCTCTGTGCAGGGCTTAGGCGTGGCGGGTCCCACGGGATCAACAGGGCGGGCGGAGCGAGCAGTTATGGCTGCTCTCAGTCCTGTCCCCAGAGGCTCTGCCTCTCAGCGTCCCAGCAACCGCTGCAAACCTCGGAGAGAAAGCTGCCCTCTAGATCCGACAGATGCCAGACAGTCCCGCTTCTCCCGTTTGAGTCTGGGTCCCTAGAGACTCGCCCGGAACTGGAGCTCAGAGCCTGAGACTTTCTCCCGATTGAAAACAACAACCGCGCCCTCAGCCGCCAACCCGCTCCACATGCACCTCCGCACCTTAGTATTTCACTTCTGCACTGTGCCTCCTCTGAGTCTCGGTATGCTTTTCTCTTTCCTTCTAGTTGTGGAATTTCCACTCAGCCAGCCTTCCTGTGGTTCTGGGTGATGTCTGTTCTGTCTTTTAGTTGTATTTTTGAAGTGGTTGTGCAAGGCAGTAATCTCCGGTGTTTACCTATGCCGCCATCTTGGTTTCTCACCTTTAGCATTTTTGGCATATGT
The DNA here is from genome assembly GCF_000147115.1 of Myotis lucifugus. Classification (NCBI taxonomy): domain Eukaryota; kingdom Metazoa; phylum Chordata; class Mammalia; order Chiroptera; family Vespertilionidae; genus Myotis; species Myotis lucifugus. The sequence continues at coordinate 3,054,604 of NW_005871178.1, forward strand.
TTAAATATAAGCATTTACAACAAAGTTCCAAGTTATTTAGTAAATGTCCTACTAAATAGACTAGGAGGAATCAAACCCCTTCTACCTTATTCTAATTTAAGGTTTCAGCTTCATGTGTTTCTTTTTTTAACAGGGTGTTATTTTTTTTTTCCATTTGAAAAAATTTACCAATACTTTATCAATTTTGGTGTTTGCTGTTGTAAGTAAATGCTCTCTGTCTGAATTCTGCTTTCCTCTCATAAAAGTGTATCTATTAATAGTTCTTTTAGTAAGAGTCTGTGGGTGGTTTAACATTTTGTCTTCATATGGCTTTGAATGTCTGAAAATGCCATCTCTTCCCCTCACCCCCTCTTGTTTCCTGGATTATTTTCTGTAATCAATTGGAAGATATTACTGCATTGTCATCTAGTATTGATTATTGTTGAGATGATGCCAGTTTAATTTTTATTCATCCTATATAATAAAAGGCTAATATGCAAATCAGCGGAATGACCAGTTGCTATGATGCACACTGACCACCAGGGGGCAGACGCTCAATGCTGGAGCTGCCCCCTGGTGGTCAGTACACTCCCACAGGGGGAGCACTGCTGAGCTAGAAGCCAGGCTTATGGCTGGTATGTGCAGCAGTGGTGGCAGGAGCCTCTCCCACCTACACAGCAGCACTAAGGATGTCCGACTGCCAGGGAGTAAGCCTAAGCCATCAGTTGGACACCCCCCAAGGGCTCCCAGACTGCAAGAGGGCGTAGGCGGGGCTGAGGAACCACCCCTCCCCCCCAGTGCATGAATTTTGTGCACCGGGCCTCTAGTTTGTAAATAATCTCCCACTTGTCTTTGGTAGCTCTTCAGTTTTTTCTTTATGTATGATGTTCTAAAGGTTCTGTAGTTTGCCTATAATGTATTGAGGTGTGGATTTTTGAAATTTATTTTAGTCCACTTAACTCCTGATAATATCTTCATTTGGTTTTGGAAAATTTTCAGCCATTATTTCTTTCAATGTTTGTTCTTATTTGCCTCTTAGATGCATTCTGGGGCCTCACAATCCTTTCTTTATGTCTCTTAACTACATTTTCAAAAAAAATTTTAAATTAAAAATATGTTTTTTATTGATTTCAGAGAGAGGAAGGGATAGGCACATCAATTCTGAGAGTGAATCATTGATCGGCTGCCTCCTGCACACCCTATACTCGGGATGGAGCCGGCAACCCGCATGTGCCCTGACAGTATCGAACCCTGACCTCCTGGTTCCTGGGTTGACGCTTAACCCCTTATGGCCGGGCTCCTGATATTTTCCAGATGAGTAATCTGAAAACACTCTTATTAGGAAGTGCTAGATAAAATATAATAAAATCCTTTAAAAAAAACCTTTTTATAGGGAGAATTTTGAACATGCAAAAGTGTACATAATAGTACAATACATTAATCACTCAGCCGTAATAGCCTATAGTTAATTCTGTGCCATCTAGTTTTCACTACTGTGAAAAGCACATCATAGACTTATTTCTTTCATTAATAGTTCTGTGTGTATCTCTACAATATTAGAACTCTTTTATTAATAAGAAGATAATCATAATTCCTTAATTCTTTAAATAATTCAGCAAGTAATCAAATTTCTAATGGTTTGATTTATCATAAATGCTTTTTCTTTTTTATAATTTTTTAAAACCAGGATCCAAATAAGGTCCACACATTGTAATTTTACAGTCTCTATTAATCTGTTTGTTTCCTGCATTACTTCTCTTTTTCCTTTTTTAACCAGGTTGGTTAGTTTCCCACAATCTAGATTTTGCTGGTCACAGCCTCATGGCAAAGTTTATGTGTTTCTCTGTTTATATATTTTCAGAAAACATTTTCTTACGTATTCCTATCTTACTATTTCTACTTCTTCAGCTGATTGCCTTTCTGTTTAGAAACCATAATTAGTTCCTTAGTGCTTTGTAGGTGACTAATTTGTAAAAACAATAACATTGCCTATAGTATAATGAGGATTATTTGTTACAGAGCCAAGGAGTATCTATACTGTTATTTTCACCCCCTTTCAAGTTTTCTTCCATTAGAATTGCCTTTTTCTTTTCTGTCACTGCTTTCCTTATTATATCATCTGTAGGTGTTTATATTTTGTTTAGCTTTGTTTTCCAGTCCATCTTAGCAAACAGACTAGCACCACTTTTTTCTCAAGTCATTCAAAGGCCTTCTGCTCCTGCCTGAGGCCTGCTGCCTAGCTGTTATCATACTAGTATGCCTTGACTTTACTGCTTTCCAGGTTTGGATCTATTTTGTGGACCAGATGTTATACTTTTTAATTTACTCCTTTGGTTTGGTATGTTATAGCTCAGAAAAGTAACTTGTTAAATGCTGCTTTTGGGGTAAACTTTGAATCTTCATATGTTTAAAAATGCTTTTTTTTTTTCTTCTGGGTCAAAATTCCAAGCTGTAAACTGTGTATGAGATTAGAAAATTCAAAATAATGATACAAAATAAAAAGGAATAGCCATCCTTATCTTTCAGATCCTTTTCCTATAGGTAGTCTTCTTTTAACTCCTTAATTGCCAAATCCAGTGGATTCGTTTCCCTTTGTTTCTATCTTATTTAATCTCTTAGTAGTACTTAATAACTCTCCTCATAAAACTCTCTACTCTTCTTTATTTAAAAAAGAGAACCTTATTTTTATTAAAATATACATACAAAAAAAGCACACTAGTCTGAAGTATACATAGAAGAATGAATTTTTATAAAATGAATACTTACAGTTTTTCTACTTATCTGGCTATTTCTTTGTAAGAGTCGGCTACATTCCTCTCTTTGCCTCCTATCTTTGTCAGTTCTTACTAGCCTCAAAAATTTGTTGTGACCTCAGAGATTTAGTTTCTGATCCTCTTCTCATCTTATACCTTATATCAGGATAACATTGTAAGACTATGATATAGCTTCTTTCTTTTTGCCTGATTACTATGAAATCTGTTTTAAAATTGTCCACATTATTTGCCTTCAGATGAAGAGCTTTTGAGGCAAAGGGTTATATCTTTCTTTTGGAAAATGTTGAATGAGTAAATGAATAGAGGTAAATAGAAATGAAGGCAGATAATATAATGATATGTGGACAGAAAAGTGATATGGTAACAAATATGGTACACTTGTGTTTTATCTAGGTCTTAGTTGAATTACTCCTAAAATACTTCTGTAAAGACATGGGGAAAATATAAGTATGTATGGTATAATGGCATTTTATCTTGTTTTGTCAAAAATTCATAAAGCAGCATTGTATATTTTACTGTATCACCAGGAAATTTCTATGTCACAGATTATTGTAGTATACTTTCAAAAACAGTCTCCTTTCTCATAACATTTATTTTAAGTTTTAAGTGATATTTTTCTACTTTAACTTTTTACAAAGAATAATATCAAATAATGGAAATCAGCATTCACATAAAGAAAATATAGCTAAATTCCAACAAATTATTTATAATAAAGTCTAAATATTATAAATGAATACAAAAATATTTATAAACTGTATAATAAAATTGTTTAAGGTTAGCTCAGAGGCTAATTAATGAAGTAATTTTTTAAAATGTATTTTTATTGATTTCAGAGAGGAAGGGGGAGAGAGAGAGAGAGATAGAAACATCAGTGATGAGAGAGAATCATTGATAGGCTGCCTCCTGCATGCCCGCTACTGAGGATCGAGCCCACAGTCTGGACATGTGCCCTGATTTGGAGTTGAACCGTAACCTCCTGGTTCATAGGTCGACACTCAACCATCTGAGCCACACCAGCTGGGCAATGGGGTATATTTTGTAAAATTTTTATTTCAGTTAAAATAATTTTTTTAATCCATACCCAAGGATATGTTTATTGATTTCAGAGAGAGAGAGAGAGAGAGAGAGAGAGAGAGAGATTGAGAAAAGAGAAACATTGATTGGTTCCCTCTTGTACACCCCTTGACCGGGGATTGAACCTGCAACGTGCCCTTGCTGGGAATTGAACCCTTAAGCAACCTTTTTGATGTATGGGATGCTGCTCTAATCAACTGAGCCATCCTGCTGGGCTGAAGTAATTTTTAATAGTATATAATAAAAAAATTCTACTTAATGAAATGAATAATATAGATAAAAACTAAAGCAAGTATTGCTGACACCAGAAAATGTGTTTTTAGGAAAGGGTCTTTTATATTTTAGATGAAGTGTATAGTAAATCCAGTTCTTAAACTACCCAATAACTTAAAAGTAGGTGAGGCTAAAAAATAATTGATGCCTTCTGTAGTTTACTTTTTAGTTGTCATCCCTTAAGTGTTAGCTGAGCCTTTGAGGAATGTTAGAGATACAGAAAGACAGGTACATTAATATAGTACCCCGATACTCTAGTTCTCAGCCAATGTTTGTCATTACCATGGAAAATTATATTTGATTAAGAAAAATCTGAGACCTTTTTTTAAATGAAATCTTTAAAAAGGTTTTAAAAAATTGATTAGAGAGAGAGAGAAAGAAACATCAATTTGTTGTTCCATTTATTTATACGTTTACTGGTTGCTTCTTATATGTGTCCTGACTGGAGATTGAACACACAACCTTGGTGTAGTGGAACAATGTTCTAATCAACTGAGCTACCTGCTGGGCCTGAGGCCTTTTAAAAAACAGTACTTGCTGAAAAGTAGATCCAAGTTCTTATCACTGATGATATTTGTTAGACATGATGTTCCTAATATCATTGACAAGAAGCTTGAATTGGACTCTGCCCTTGTGCAATTCATGTTATGTAACTTTTCTTGGCTGTGCCTTTACTTGGATGTTTGATTATAGTTTGGAGAGGTATTGCATTAGATATAATTGGCCAAATGTACACTTGAAAATATGTTTCGGTAGCCAAGTATCTGGTAGAAAACAACTAACCTAAAGTACACCTGAGGATAAATAAAGACAAGAAAAGTTTGTTTGATGCTAACAGGTATCTGGGGGATATATTTAACATATATGAAAAAATGCTGAACAAAATACTAGCATATTGAATCTAGTAATATTTAAAAAATAATAAATCTTTTAAAAAATTCTTTATTGTTGAAAGTATTACATATGTCCCCTTTTTCCCGCGTAGACCCCCTTCAGCCTGCCCCCCTTCCTCCTTCTCTTCCCCAGGCCTTCAGTACCCTATTGTCTGTGTCCATGGGTTTTTCAAGGTCTTTGGTTGATTACCTCTCACCCACCCATCCTCCCCTGCCTTCCCTCTGAGATTCCGCACTCTGTTCCATGCTTTCCATGCTTCCATGTCTCTAGGTTCATTCCATTCATCAATTTATTTTGTTACTTAGATTCCACATATGAGTGCAATCTATATCTATATAATAAAGAGCCAGGGTCGTAATAACTGAAGGCTCAACCAGACTGTAAATCAGTGCTGGGTTGCCCTGGCGACCCAGCACTGACTTTGAAACACTGCGGCCGCCCTGCCCCAGCACTGACTGCCTAGGGCAGTGGTCGGCAAACTCATTAGTCAACAGAGCCAAATATCAACAGTACCGCGATTGAAATTTCTTTGAGAGCCAAATTTTTTAAACTTAAACTATATAGGTAGGTACATTGTTATTAACTTAATTAGGGTACTCCTAAGCTGGCCTTTGCTAAAAAGGTCCTCAATCTGATTGAGGTATGTTCCCTGAGGTTGGCCCCTTCCAACTCTCCCATCCATACTCATCTTGTATACTTGTTTCGTCTATCTACTTTCGTTCATCCTCTCTATATGTCCAAACCATCTTAACATACCTAACCACTGCACATGAGACTGCTGACTGACTGGCTCACTCAACTCGTGCATGAATCGCATGCGCCTCCCCCGCGCTGCGTATCCCGCGGCCACGTCTCCCGTCACCCGACTGACCAACACCCCCCACTTCTTCTAACGCCAGTTCTTCAAAATAGACTCGCCCACGCCGAAAACCGACTTCTGCGCATGGGCCATGAAGTTTCAATTGCACTGTACGTGCGTGCCTGCATGTGGTATTTTGTGGAAGAGCCACACTCAAGGGGCCAAAGAGCCGCATGTGGCTCGCGAGCCGCTGTTTGCCGACCACTGGCCTAGGGGGCTGTGGATCAGGCCCGGAGAGAGGCCTGCAGAAAGAGAGGCAGGGTCTGATCTGTAGCCTCTGTGGCAGCCATTGATCAAAACTTGCCTCTCCTTCTCTCCTGGCCTGGCCAACAGCCACGCCTCCATTTCTCTCCAGGCCTCCACCGAGGCTGCTGATCAGCCCCGCCTTTCTGATCAGGTCCCGTTGATAGGCCCAAAGACGCTGACTGGCATAAAAACTGACCAATCAGAACCAAATCTGAGTGAATGTAAGGAGCCAATCGCTGCCTAGGAGGCGGAGCTTTTGATACTGACTGGCATAGAAACTGACCAATCAGAACCAAATTGTCCAGAGGAGGGCAGTTGGGGGCGAAATCAGGCCTGCAGGGGAGGGCAGTTGGAAGCGAGATCAGGCCGGCTGGGAAGGGCAGTTGGGGGCAAGATGAGACCGGCAGGGAGGGCAGTTAGGGGTGATCAGGTTAGCAGGGGAGAGCAGTTAGGGGCGAGATCAGGCCGGCAGGGGAGGGCCATTGGGGGCGAGATCAGGCCGGCAGGGGAGGGCAGTTAGGGGCAACCAGGCTGGCAGGGGAGGGCAGTTGGGGGCGATCAGGGAGGCAGAGGCAGGGGTGATCAGGCAGGCAGGCAGAGGGGTTAGGGGCAATCAGGCAGGCAGGCAGGTGAGTGGTTAGGAGCCAGCGGTCCCAGATTGTGAGAGGGGTGTCCGACCGCTGGTTTACCACTGTGGGATCGGGCCTAAACCGGTGGTTGGACATCCCCCAAGGGGTTCCCGATTGGAGTGGGTACAGGCTGGGCTGAGGGACCCCCCCTCCCCCCGGTCCGTGCATGAATTTCGTGCACCTGGCCTCTAGTGTGTATATATATGTCTAATATATTAAGTGTCTGACCGTTTGACCGTTCGACTGGTAGCTATGATGTGCACTGACCACCAGGTAGGAAGAGAGTGAAGGGGAAAAAAACAAAAGGAGTCACCCTCCTTTTAAGGAGTGGTCCTGGAAGTATAATCCAACAACTTTCATTTAATCTTATTTGCTAACTAGAGGCCCAGTGCACAAAAATTTGGGGCAGTTGGGGGCGATCAGGGAGGCAGAGGCAGTTAGGGGTGATCAGGCAGGCAGGCAGAGGGGTTATGCCCAGCCTATGCCCTCTTGCAGCCTGGGACCCCTCGGAGGATGTCCACCTGCTGGCTTAGGCCCGCTCCCTGGGGGATTGGGCCCAAGATGGCAGTCAGACATCCCTCTGGCAGCCCAGCAGCCTTCGGGGGATGTCCACTTACCAGCAGGGAGCAGACCTAAGCTGCAGTTGGACATCCTTAGTGCTGCTGAGGAGGCGGGAGAGGCTCCCGCCACCACTGCTGTGCTGGCAGCCATCAGCCTGGCTTGTGGCTGAGCAGAGCTCCCCCTGTGTGAGCGCACTGACCACCAGGGGGCAGCTCCAGCATTGAGCATCTGCCCCCTGGTGGTCAGTGTGTGTCATAGTGATCAGTCATTCCCAGTCGGTCTGCTGTTAGGTCAATTTGCATATTACCCCTTTTATTATATAGGATAGAGGCCTGGTGCACAGATGGGGGCCGGCTGGTTTGCCCTGAAGGGTGTCCTGGATCAGGGTGGGGGGTCCCACTGGGGTGCCTGGCCAGCCTAGGTGAGGGGCTGATGGCTGTTTTCAGGCTGGCCAAGCCCCCCCAGCAGGGACCTTTACCCCATGGGGGTGTGGCAGCCTGGGTGAGGGGCTGAGGGCTGTTTTCAGACTGGCCACACCCTCTTCAGGGGTGGGGGTCCCCACTGGGGTGCCTGGCCAGCCTAGGTGAGGGGCTGATGGCTGTTTGCAGGCTGGCCAAGCCCCCAGCAGGGACCCTTAACCATGGGGGTGTGGCCAGCCTGGGTGAGGGGCTGAGGGCTGTTTTCAGGATGCCCACAGCCTCTTCAGGGTGGGGG
>NW_005871178.1:3063440-3089293 GCF_000147115.1 Myotis lucifugus
TTCTCTCCTCCAGACATTAATAAGCATTTGTTAGAGTAATTATTTGTAAGAAATCATGTTGCCTCATGGGATCTCTTCTGTGGGCTGCAACTGATTTTCTCTGTTTTGTGTTGCATATTTATATTATGTTTCCTCAGTTAAATTGTAAACTTTACAGTTTTATAGTCCTTGTCTACAGGAAGTTTATAATCTTGATGTTTTTCACAGTCATTGATTAACTGTGTTGTTTTCTCTTATAGGCAAATGTTCTGAAAAAGACTCTGCATGGAAATGGCTTGCCTCACAATGACAGAAATGGAAGGAACATGCACACCTCCTATGCATCAGAATGGAGATATTCCTGGAATTACTGATTCTGTGAAGCAAATAGATCCAGTCCTTCAGGTGTATCTTTATCATTCCCCTGGGAAAACTGAGGGAGATTACCTGAAGTTTTCAACTGGGGAATATGTTGCAGAAGAAATTTGTGTTGCTGCTTCTAAAGCCTGTGGTAACTATTAAAAATATTTTTTCTGTTTATTAATAGATGATTGCTTTAATTATGCTACTCTAATACAACATACACGTAGAACATGCATAAAACATGAGAACATCACTAGAGTAGAATTTAAGGCAGATCTGCCTTGGTCTAGTCCTATAAACTGAATTTTTGTGTTCCCCTTCAAATTCATGTTGAAATCTATTCCCCCAGTGTGATGATATTTGGAGGTAAGTCCTTTGGGAAGTGATTAGGTCATCAGGGGGTCCTTCATCAGTGGAATTAGTACCCTTATAAAAGAGACTCCAGAGAGCATCTTTGCCCCTTCAGCCATGTGAGGAATAGTAAGAAGATGAACCAGAAGATGAACCATCTATGAACCAGGAGTGGGTCCTTATTAGAACCTGAATCTGCCAGTGCCTCGATTTTGTACTTTCTAGCCTCTAGAATGATGAGAAATGTCTGTGTTTATAAGCCATGTAGTCGGTGGTATTTTAGTTACAGCATTCCAAATGGATTAAGACAAAAATTGGTACTGAGAAGTGGAGGAGGGGGGAAGATGTTGTAACAAATACCTAAAAAAGTGGAAGTGCCTTTGAAATTGCGTAATGGGTAATGGAAGAGTTTTGAGTGCATGCTAGAAAAAGCCTTCATTGTTGTGCAGTCTGGTGAGGACTCAGAAAGAAAAGAAGAGAGCTGTAGAGAAAGCCTCAATCTTCTTAGAGAATACTTAAGTTATCATGAACAGAATGCTGGTAGAAATATGGATGGTAAAGGCCATTCTGATGAGGTCTTAGATGCAGATGAGCAACATGTTATTGGAATCTGGAGGAAAAGTGATCCTTGTTGTAAGGTGCCAAAGAACTTTCCTGAGTTGTGTTTATATTTTACTGTTTTGTGGAAGGTAGAGTTTTGTGAGCAATAAAATTGGATCTTTACCTAAGCACACTGTTCAAAGTGTGGTTGACAAATCTTGACTGCTGCTTACAGTAAAATGTTCGAGAAATGACTTAAAGATGGAATTGTTAAACAAAAAGGAAGCAAAACTTGAAGATTTGGAAAATTCTCAAATCTGTCTTGTAAAAAATGAGAAAGTGGTGTCTAAAGAAAACACTATTTGATAATTAGTGTGGATCAGCCATAGCAACAGGTGCCAGGAGCTATTTCCTAAGACAATAGAAGGATGACACTAAAGGCAATTTAGAAATCATCTGGGCTGCCCCTTCTTTTGCAAGGGCCTGATGGCAGAACAATTTCAAAGGAGGAGCTGCCAAGTCTTAGAGACCTACTGCTTGCTTCCTGGTGCTGCCTCATATTGAGGGTTCCTCTGGTGCTCTGCAGTGCTGAGCTCCTCAGCTGCCCGGGTTTACCTCTGGTAGTCCTCAGTGCAGCAGCTGCCCCTCTGTAGGTTGCACGCCACAAACTTTGGTAGAGTAAGCTGTTTCTACCAGCTGAGAATGCACAGGCCCAGGGGCATGGCTGCCTCCACCTAGATTTCAAAGGATGGAGTCACCCAAATCCATGGGGCAGTGCTCCTAGAGCCTTGGGGGCCCAAACTCTGCCAGGCCTAGGAATTACAATTTGTCTCTTAAATTTGTAACAATCTAATTTGAATTAATACCACCTTAGCTTCAATAGTAGGCAAAACTTTCCTTATATACACCTCTGTATCTTCTCATTTATGATACTGTTTTACTAATTATATCTTTATGCATTGTGTGCCCATTCGTATAGATTTATAATTATTGGTTTATGCATTTGTCTTTTAAATCATCTAGGTAAAAAGAAGAATTATAATAAAAATCTAATAATACTGGCTTGTATATTTACCTATGTAGTTAACCTTAATCAGAGTTCTTTTTCATTACTTTGAGTTACTCTCTAATATCTCATTATTTCCACCTAGAGTTATTTCTTATAGGGAATATCTATTAGATGTGAACTCTTTCAGCTTTTGTTTATCTGAGAATGTTTTACTTCCTTCTTCGTTTTTGAAGGATAATTTTGCAGGTACAGAATTCTTGTTTGAGAGTTTTCTCTTTGAATGCTTTAAGTATGTCATTTCATTGCCTTATGACCTGAATGGTTTCTGATGAACAATTGACTTTGAGTCTTATTGAGGATTCCTAATCAAAAATTTCTTGTATGTAATGAATCACTTCTCTCTTGCTGTTTTCAAGGTTCTCTATTGTTGGCTTTTGATAGTTTGATTTTAATGTGTTTTGGTGTATATCACTTTGCGTTTGTCTATCTTGGAACTCACTGATCTTCATGGATTTGTGTATCTGTGGGTTTCATCATATTTGGGGAGGTTTTGACCTGACTGGTTTGGCTCAGTGGATAGAGCATCGGCCCTCAATTGAAGGGTCAAGGGTTTGATTCAGGTTAAGGACATATATTTTGGTTGTGGGTTCTATCCCCAGTAGCAGGCGTGCAGATGGAAGCTGATCGATGTTTCTATCTATCCCTCTCCCTTCCTCTAAAAAATTAATAAAAATATTTTAAAAAGTTAAAACAATGGTAGGCTTGGGCCATTGTTTCTCTAAATATTCTTTTGTGTCTTTCTCTATTTTATCTTCCTCTGGGACTCCCATATTATAGTCTGTATAATTTCAGTCCTCTGAAATTTGTTGACTGTCTTGTGATTCAGAATATCAGGCAAGTTTTAAAAAATGTGTTACATACATTTGAAACATCTGGGTATAGTGTTCTCTAAATTTAAACTAAGTTTAAGGTGGTTAATAATTTAAAATGTTTGTGTCCTTTTATTTTTTGCCTTCTCCCATGTTTATAGATTTTGAATTTTTCTGTTTCTATTCTGGTTCCATTTACTTTTGCTTCATATATTTTGAAGCCTTGTTATTAGTTGAACACAAATTTAATATTTTTTGTCTTTCTGTTGAATTGACCCTCTTATCACCATGAAGTGTTCCTTTTTACTTTAACTAATACTTCTTTCTTAAAGTTTAGTATTCTTACCAGGTTTCTTTTACTTTGTGTTTGTATGATATATAATTTTCCTTCTTTTTAGCTTCAACTTATATATATCCTTGTAATTAAAGTATATCTTTTAAATAGCACAAAGTCTTTTTTATAATCCAGAATCATAGGCTGTGTGTTTTAATTGGCTTGTTTACGTTTATATATAATGTAATGTAATTACTAATATAATTGTGTTTAAATCTATTATCTTGCTATTTGCGTTGTTTCATTTGTTTTTTATTTTCCTTCTTTTTTAAAAATATATTTTTTATTGTTGATATTATTACAGATATCTTTCTATTTTACTTCTTTCCTAATATTTTTAAAGGTCAATCAAGTATTTTTAAAAAAATTTATAGCTTCCATTAGATGTTTTGTTACAGTTTTTATATTATTCTATTAGTGGTTACACACTAATAGGATTTTTGCTCAAGGCAGGCTCGAATGATTAGATATCACCTGGTGGCAAGTAGGGAAAAGGAGTTTGATGATATATCAAAGATGGGGAATTCTTGCTAAAGGAACTTACCAGGATTCTTGCTAAAATTGGAGTCTGTGAAGAAGTACATGTGGTCCTCATTGGGCAGTGGTTTCAAAGGAGCCTGACTAAAATTTGATCCAGACAAGAAAGAAACCATAAACAAAACAACAAGAAAGCCCACTGCATGGGAGAACTTATTTGCCAGTGTTATATCCGATAAGGGTTTAACCTCCAAAATTTATAGGGAACTCATACAACTTAACAAAAGGAAGATAAACAGTTCAATAAAAAAATGGGCAAAGGATCTAAATAGACACTTTTCAATAGAGGACATACAGAAGGCCAAGAGGCATATGAAAACATGCTCAAAGCTACTAATCATCTGAGAGATGCAAATCAAAACGACAATGAGGTGCCACCTTACACTGTCAGAATGGCTATCATCAACAAATCAACAAACAAGTGCTGGTGAGGATGTGGAGAAAAAGGAACCCTCATGCACTGCTGGTGGGAATGCAGACTTGTGCAGCCACAGTGGAAAACAGTATAGCTTTTCCTCAAAAAATTAAAAGTGGAACTCCCATTTGACCCAGTAATCCCACTTCTAGGAATATATCCCAGGGAATCAGAGACACCAATCAGAAAGGATATATGCACCCCTTTGTTCATAGCAGCACAATTTACAATAGCTAAGATTTGGAAACAGCCTTAGTGCCCATTAGTAGATGAATGGATTAGAAAACTGTGGTACATCCACACAATGGAATACTAAGCTGCTGTAAAAAAGAAGGAACTCTTACCATTTGCAACAGCATGGCTGGACCTAAAGAGCATTATGCTAAGTGAAATAAGCCTGTAGGAGAAAGATAAGTATCACATGATCTCACTCATTTGTGGAATATAATGAACAACATAAACTTATGGACAAAAATAGATCCAGAGACATAGCAGCATCGAACGGATCATCAAATCTCAGAGGGAAGGTAGGGAAGGGTGGGAGGGAGGGGGTAAGAGATCAACCAAAGGACATGTATGCATGCGTATAAGCATAATCAATGGACACAGACAATAGGGGGGTGAAGGCCTATGTTGGGGGTTGGTTTGGGAGAGGTCAATGGGGGAAAAAGGAGACATATGTAATACTTTCAACAATAAAGAATTAAAAGAATCTTATCACCTCTCCCCTTTACATCTTTGTTTTCTTGGGTCTTCACTATCATACTTATTCTCTTGAATTATAATTTTCCAAAGGTTTCTCTGTACCATATACTACACTGTGAGATCCTTCAAGCTAGGCACTATTTTTCATTTTTGTATTTCCCACACCCATCTTGTGCTTATTATAGAATAGGAACTCCATTAATATTAGTGGAATGATGACTGTTCTTACTCTAGAACAGCGGTTCTCAACCTGTGGGTCGCGACCCCTTCGGGGGTCGAACGACCCTTTCACAGGGGTCGCCTAGACCATGGGAAAACACATATGTAATTATATATTGTTTTTGTGATTAATCACTATGCTTTAATTATGTTCAATTTGTAACAATGAAAATACATCCTGCATATCAGATATTTACGTTACGATTCATAACAGTAGCAAAATTACAGTTATGAAGTAGCAACGAAAATAATTTTATGGTTGGGGGTCACCACAACATGAGGAACTGTATTAAAGGGTCGCGGCATTAGGAAGGTTGAGAACCACTGCTCTAGAATGATATGAAACTACACCACAAATCTGGTAATGACTTGGAAAAGAAGAAACACATCGAAGTGATTTTAATAAATAAAAATAAAAAGAATTTGGACTTGGTATATAGGGAAAGAAAAGGGAATTAAGAATGACAGAGAAATTTCTTTGAGGTCCTATTATTTCAATACAATGTATATCTTAAATACAGTGTCACTGCCTTTTTTCCTTTCTAGAACAACCCAATCAAAATGAAATAAGTATTAATATATAATTGCCATTTTGAAATAAGTATCATTGTGATTAAACATGACTATAAGCACTGTCTTTTGTTATCGCAGGGCTGATCTAACCATTTTCTTTTGGTATATACTCCCTTTTTTCTGACCCCTTTGTACCAATTTATATGGATACATCCATTTTCCTATTTTGATACTTATAATTAATTAAAGGAGTCTTTCTTATGTTAAGAAATCATTATTAATCATTTAAAAAAATCCTGATGACTCATAGTGTGAATTCACTTTTCCTTCTTTGTGTAGTTAAGCTATTGTTTGAAAATCATTACATTTTGTTCTGAAAAATACCTTTATCAACACATGCTAAGAATAATAGTTCCATATATAATTTTGTTTATCCTATATAATAAAAGGCTAATATGCAAATCAACCGAACAGTGGAACAGCCGGTCGCTATGATGCACACTGACTACCAGGGGGCAGATGCTCAATGCAGGAGCTGCCCCCTGGTGGTCAGTGCACTCCCACAGGGGAGCTCTGCTCAGCCAGAAGCCAGGCTCACAGCTGGCAAGCGTAGTGGCGGTGGTGGAAGCCTCTCCTGCCTCCGCAGCAGTGCTAAGGATGTTCGACTGCTGGCTTAGCTGTCAGTCGGACATCCCATGAGGGCTCCTGGACTGCGAGAGGGCTAAGGCTGGGCTGAGGGTACCCCCCCCGAATGCACGAATTTCGTGCACCAGGCCTCTAGTATGATTATATTTAAACTAAACGCTAGCTCTTTGTTAAGGTTCCCTTCCCAGTATTTTCTCTTTCCAAGATAATCTCATATCAGGTTTTTTATGGCCCCTTTATGGGCAATGTCCTCTCCCACTGTGTCTTTTATGTACTTAGAACACTGATTTATGTGAAATATTTTGCAGATAGAGGAGAGGGTAGTACCTTTTAGATAAAAGAAGTAGTATGTGCAATGTACAGAGACATGGGATTATGATGCTAACTACTTGATTATATGTTATTTGAAAGTTCAAGTTTAAAATATTTTTTCAATTCAGAATTTGTGTGGATCAAAATATTCAGATAAAATAACTATTTGCTATCTACTTATTGTTATTTTTAAATTTAGAAATTACAAGTCATTATTCTCTAGTTTCAAGATGCCTTACATGGTGAACCCTTATTTTGGTTTGGATAAGTCTCTTTTTTCTCCCCTTTCACCTTATTTTTTCTTTTTGACATGAGGGCTTACTGTTTTTATTTAATAAACTAGAGGCCCAGTGCACAAAAATTTGTGCACTCGGGGGGAGGGGGTCCCTCAGCCCGACCTGTGCCTTCTTGCAGTCTGGGACCCCTTGGGGGTGACCACTTGCTGGCTTAGGCCTGCTCCCCGGGGGATTGGGCCTAAGATGGCAATCAGACATCCCTCTGGCAGCCCAGCAGCCCTCGGGGGATGTCCATTTGCCAGCGGGGAGCAGACCTAAGCTGCAGTCAGACATCCTTAGTGCTGCTGAGGAGGCAGGAGAGGCTCCCACCACCACTGCTGTACTGGCAGCCATCAGTCTGGCTTGTGGCTGAGCAGAGCTCCCCCCTGTGGGAGCGCACTGACCACCAGAGGGCAGCTCCTGCATTGAGCGTCTGCCCCCTGGTGGTCAGTGTGTGTCATAGTGACCAGTCATTCCCAGTCTTTCTGCTGTTAGGGTCAGTTTGCATATTACCCTTTTACTATAGGCTAGAGGCCTGGTGCACGGGTGGGGGCCAGCTGGTTTGCCCTGAATGGTGTCCCGGATCAGGGTGGGGGTCCCGCTTAGGTGCCTGGCCAGCCTGGATGACGGGCTGATGGGTGTTTGCAGCTGGTCACACCCCCTTCAGGGTGGGGGTCCCTACTGGGGTGCCTGGCCAGTCTGGTGAGGGGCTGAGGGCCGTTTTCAGGCTGGCGAGCGACTGAAGCTCCCAGCCTCTCCTTTTTTTCTTTTCTTTTTAATTCTGTGATTTATTTACCTTCTATAGCTGTCACTGGAGCTGAGAGCCGGCTCCAGCTCTGAGGCCGCAGCTGGCTGAAAGCAGGTATCTTGGGTTTGTTTGGCTTCTATAATTGAAACATTGTTGCTGTCCTGCTCGCTCCAGCTCTGAGGCCGCGGCTGGCTGAAAGCAGGTATCTGGGTTTGTTTAGCTTCTGTAATTGAAACTCTGTTGCCATCACTGGCGCTCTCAGCTCTGAGGCCGTGGCTGGCTGAAAGCAGGTATCTGGGGTTTGTTTAGCTTCTATAATTGAAACATTGTTGCTTCCGGAGCTCAGAGCTGGGCCTCGGCAGGCGGGGAACCTTGGCTTCCTCCATCACTGGAGCAAACAAGCCTCCTGTTCGCTTCAGCTGCGTGGCCGGCCTCCATCTTTGTTGGCAGTTAATTTGCATATCCTGCGATTAGCCAATGGGAAGTGTAGCGGAGGTATGGTCAATTACCATGTTTGTCTATTATTAGATAGGATTCTTTGAAAAAGTTTCTTGTTCACTGTACTCTTACCTTCCTTTTTTCTTAGTTCCATCCTGTTAACTTTCATTTTCTTAGTTCCATCCTGTTACATTCCATTAATAATCTCTTATGATCCTTTTATACTTTTCTCCATGATCATATAATCACATAATGGACACACTATGTCACTTTCTCCCATAGTCATTAGGATTTTGAAGCTATTATTTTATAAAATGGAATCATATTATATATTTTTGTGTGTTTATTGCTTTTTTTATGAATATATACATTGTGAAAAATCTATTTAAGCCAACTGCTTTTGCACTAGCTCATTCTTTTATTTAATTTCATAACAGTCCATGGCATGGATTTTACTACCCTAATTTTTTTCTTCTGCTCTTGAATTTACATTTTCTTATTAATCTACTGCACTTTTAGGAATACATAGAAAAGATTGCTGGATTTAAAGGTTTTAACCATTTTTTACTGTTACTGATTTCTCAAATTTATATCAATATTGCTTTCTCAGAAACTCTACCAGTTTACATTTCTAGCAGTTACATAACAGTACCCTTTTTCACCATTAATCAGCAATAGATATTATTTCTCTTACTATTTTTGCTAGTTGAATGGGTATAAAGTGATGTCACATAATTTTAATTTGCATTTTCTTCAATACTAGGTATTAGGTATTACCATCCCTTCACATTTTATTAGTCTTACAAACTTGCTCTACCGTGAATAACTTATTTCCATTTATCACTTTAATTTTTTATTTTGCCTTTTTAATTTTGATTTCAGTATTATAAAATATTTTAAGTAACCCTTTGAATAAAAATATAATACATACCAGTGTACTCACTACCCAACTTTTCAAATCTATGATTTTGCCATTTTACTGCAGATTTTTCTCCAGTACATTATTGTGATAAATTATATTAATGGAGTTTTCTAATTTTGTCATTTTTTGCAATCTTAGGGTGAATGAACTTCGTTAATAAAAAAAACACACATTGTTGGCTTTGGTTTGCTAATATTTAGTTTAGGATTGTTAGTAACTATTTTGGTAAGCGAGATTATCCTTTTATGATGTCTTTGTCTGGTTTTGGTATCATGGTCAAACTAAATCCACAATATGTGCCATTTTTTCTGTTCTCTTTTTTAATTCTCTGTAATTAAGATTCGAATTGTCTTTCATGTTTGGTTGAACTCATATAAATTTCCTCTGGGCCTTATGGAGGTTTTCTTTTCTTCTTTCTGATTCTTCCTTATTTCTCTTTCCTTCTTCCTCCTCCTTTCTTCTCCTCTGTTTTTTTTTTTTTTTTTTAAGTGGGAGATTTTTTTTTAATGATTATAGTTCTTTTGAAGTTTAAATCCATTTTTAAAGTTACATATTTTTAAACTGTTAATTTGTCTACATTTTCAAATTTATTGGCATAATTTATTCTAGCACTCCCTTTTTGTCTTCAAAACTTATATTTAAAAAAATTCTTAGTGTTTATCTGTGTCTTCTTTCTTTTTTGATCAGAGTTGACAAAGGTTTATTTAGTCATTGCAAATAATCAGCTTTTATCTTGTTTATTCTCTTTATTAAATTTTTATCCCTATTAACTCCTATTGTGTCATGTCCTTCTTTCAGCTGTCTTTGGGTTATTCTGTTGTTTGCTGACTTGACTTAGATAATTTAGATCAGTCTGTTATTTTTTAATGTAATCAGATTAGAGCTCTAATTTTCCCTCTTGAGTATCACAGTTATATTTTATAATTTTTAACACATGGTATTAGTGATCATTTATTATAAATGTTCTTTAATTTCAGTGACCTGTGAGATATTTAGAAGTATTTGTAGCCTCTATCAGTGGGTAGAGGGTTGGCCTGTGGACTGAAGGGTCCCGGGTTTGATTCTGATCAAGGGCACGTACCTTGGTTGCTGGCTCCTTCCCGGCCTGGGCCCTAATCTGGGCATGTGCAGGAGGCAACCAGTCGATGTGTTTCTCTCACATTGATATTTTTCTCCATCTTTTCCTTTCTCTTCCACTCTCTCTAAAAATCAATGGAAAAATATCCTCAGGTGAGGATTTAAAAAAAAGTATTTGTAAATACAAGGATGAATGCAAAGATGCAGTTTCAGAGTTTTTACTGAATAAGCTTTTTATATGTAACTTACTGAAATTATTACATATCTATGAGTAGACAGTTGTTTTAATAATTTAACTAATAAATTTAAAAATTTTGTTGTCAGTGTGTCAAGTTGGTGTCATTTTTGCCTACAGTGGAAAAGAATGAAAATGTCACTAAAATAAAAATTCTCTTGTTTTTTGAGGCTTATGTTTAAAATAAATTTTAAGTATTTATTTATTTCTGAATTAAGTCAAGCATGATTAGACAACATGCTATGTATGATTATTCTCTGGCATTTTGGGAGACTTATTTTTAGTCTCCATATGATTGGTGTGCCTATATGGGTATGTATGTGTGAATGTTCTGTATGTGCTGGGAAATAAAAAGCATTAATTGTGTGGCTTAGATATTTTATATGCTTTTATAAAATTCAGTGGCCTTCAACATTTTGTCCATGCACTAGTACATCCTAAAATATCTTTGAAAAAAAATTATATACTCCTGCATTTTAAGTTGACAATTAAAAATTTTTCTAAATTTAAATAGGGCAGAGAATTTAATTACTAGTGTATTGTGTAAAATTTGATATATAAAAATAAAGCTATTTCACTGTTCTCTTAAAAGTATCCAGTGACTTCTAAATATTAATTACTTGATGTGATGTCCTTATTATCAATTTTAACACACCGATTTAAATCAGTTTATCTATAGAGACATCAAAAAATTGAATAATTAAAAAAAATTGTTTGGAAAAGTCCCAGCAGTCATGTTTTAAAATATAGGGCAAAATGATATTTAATTAAAAATTCAGTTATAGTTCGTGTTGAACCAAAAAATTTCAACTGCTACTGCATTTTGTGCTGATTTTGAATTGTTACTTTAGACCCACTATAAATTATAGATATTATATAAATGTACTTTTAACTATCTGTACTCATTTCTTTTTCTGCTTCTTTCTTAGGAATCACACCTGTGTATCATAGTATGTTTGCTTTAATGAGTGAAACAGAAAGGATCTGGTATCCGCCCAACTATGTCTTCCATATAGATGAGTCAACCAGGCACAATGTACTCTACAGAATAAGGTACTTTCTTCAGTAAAGTGATTCACCTTAATGGCAAAAGAACAAAGTGGGAGAAATTATTGAACATTTTTAAAATTGTAAGGTATCTAATACCAGAGACTACAGCTAATGAGCATTTAATTTTCTTCTTGTATGACTATTTCTCTTTAGAGGAATAGCCCATACATGTTTTTTAACTAGAATGCTCTGAAAATAAAGCTGTTCTGGTGAAATGCTACTTTACCACTTATAATTACATTTTTAAAAGGTGAGCATGACTTTACTAGCAAAATCCTAAATGTCTGGAATATTTCTAGTTTCCTAGGAAATTAGATGTTTTGTACAATAAAATGTTATCTCACATCTCTTCTTTTTAATAACTTTTTTTAAAGTGAAGAGAATATTTTGCCAGTATTTATTACAGTCGCAAACAATAAAGTTAATCCTATATAATAAAAGGCTAATATGTAAATCGACCGAACAGCGGAATGACGAGTCGCTATGACGCACACTGACCACCATGGGGCAGACGCTCAGTGCAGGAGCTGCCCCCTGGTGGTCAGTGTGCTCCCCCAGGGGGAGCGCCACTTAGCCAGAGCCAGGCTCACAGCTAACTAGTGCAGCAGCAGTGGCAGGAACCTTTCCTGCCTCCGCGGCAGAGCTAAGGATATCCAACTGCTGACTTAGCGCAGGGAGCAGGCCTAAGCAGTCTAGTTTATTTAATAATTTATGGTAAAATTAGTGAAATCCAGAGGTACTTTTCTACTCAAAAGCTTGAAACAAAGAAGTTTGACCCTGGCAGGTGTGGCTCAGTTGGTTGGGCCTTGTCCCATGCACAGAAAAGTTGCTGGTTAGATTCCCCAGTCAGAGCACATGCCTATGTTGCAGGTTTGATCCCTGGTAAGGGGCATGCAAGGAGGTAGCCCATTGATGTTTTGCTCTCACATTGATGTTTTTCTCCCTCTTCATCCTCTCTCTCTGAAAATTAATAAAAAATCTTAAAAAGTTAAGCTTGATCTGTGGCTCGTACTTATGAAATAGATCCATTCAATGCATAGAGTCAATGTTGCAGTAAAAAAGAGCATGGACTTTTTGATAACTTTAAAAAGAAAGGTGAAGGAATCCTTAATTAACTAAGACTCGAGAGAGACGTCCTTACCATGATAAAGGCTATCTATAAAAAACATGTATCAAATAATATTCTTAAATGATAAAATGTTTGTTAGAAGCAGTCTCTTTAAAATTAGGTAAAAGATAGCCTTAGTTACTGCTTTTGTTTAGGATTTTAATGGAGTTCCTAACTAATAAGACAGGAAAAACAGTTTAATAATTGAGAACAAAGAAGCAAAAAGTCATTATTTGGAGGTGATATTATAAGCATATTTCTACATTTCTGTTTCCTATTATTACTTCTACAGTCTATGCTTGGAAGAAGGCAGTATATTGATTTTACACTTAGATTTCTTGTATTTTCTACCTATATTTTAATTATGGTTTTATCCAGATTTCCTTTTGCTGTCAACTTGTATTTAACACTATTAGCTGTGTTTTCTGATTATGGGATAATACCTTTCGTTATGCTGGAAGTGGTTATATGTACACAGTATGTTTATATTTGATTTATTTGGAGGCTGACAGAGTGTTTTAACTGTCTTGTAGATTTTACTTTCCTTACTGGTATTGTAGCGGCAGCAACAGAACTTATCGGCATGGAATATCTCGAGGTGCTGAAGCTCCTCTTCTTGATGACTTTGTTATGTCTTACCTTTTTGCTCAGGTATGATATATTATCTACTTTTCATAGATAATATGATAAAATCTTCATATATGAGAAATTGTTCCATCTTGCATAGCAGGTATAGCTAGGTAACAAAATTAAGTCTTTTACTAATTTTTAATCCTATGGTTTATGGTTTATGGACAATAGAATTTATTTCATAGAGATTCCTTGAATTGGCCATTTTGAACATCCTTCTTCTTTTTTTAGTGCTTTAAGTTATTTAAGGATTTTACAAAGTTTAGACTGAGTTTTATAACATGATTCATGTAAACATAAGTGGCTGGAACATAGGACAATAAAATATCTTTAGAGAAGTTTGTTTTTTAATTCCTGAACAAATTCAGACTTAAATAGTGGGGAGTGAAATGTAAAGAAACTTGGTAACTGCATAAAAAGTTGAGCTATAATAGCTTCTGTAGCTTCTCAGGGGAGGTTGGCTGGCTGATACTGAGTCTGAGAGCTTTGTTCTAGTTATTTGTTTATTAATACTATTATGTTAATTTTTTGGAGTGTATTTGAACAATGCTTTTTTTCTCTATTACCGTGATTTAAACAGTAATTAAAATGTTTTATCATTAAATAACTTTTGTTTTTATGTGCTAGAAGACTGAGTAGAAACTAAAGAAAGAAAATATATTTGTACTTTTGGGTAAAGATATATTCTTGTTATTTGCCATTAAACAATAAGTTTCCATACCCCTCTCCTCTGGCCCCTGACAGCCACCTGTATACTTTATGTCTCTATGAATTTGCCTATTCGAGGTACCTCATATAATTACAGTTATATAATATTAGCTCTTTTGTGACTGGCTTATTTCTCTTAGCATAATATCTTCAAGGTTCATTCATGTTGTAGCGTGTGTCAGAATTTCCTTCCTTTTTAACCAGTTAACTGCCACACGTCCAAAATAGAAACCATCCCCACATGCCACGATATTTTGAATTTAATTGCATCTATAGATGCTTATGGTGTACAAAGGTTAAGGCTGACTATTCCATTGTACATAGTATCACATTTTGTTTATCCATGCATCTGTTGATTTGAGTTGCTTCCACCTTTTGGCTCTTGTGAATAGTGCTGCAGTGAACATGGACATACAAATATCTGAGACCCTGCTTTTAATTTTTTTGAATATACTAGTATATCCAGAAGTGGAATTAATTAAATGAAATGGTAATTGGTTTTTTAAAAAATTTTTTTGAGGAACTGCTATACTGGTTTACATAGCAGCTGCATCATTTTATATTCCTAGTATCAGTGCACAAAGCATTTCAGTTTCTCCACATCCTTGCCAACACTTACCTTCTGTTTTTTTAATAATAGTTATTCTGGTAGGTGTGAAGTGGTATCTCATAGTTTTGATTTGCATTTCCCTAATGATTAGTGATGTTGAATGTTTTTTCATAAGCTTGTTGGCCATTTGTATATCTTCTTTGGGGAAACTATTCAAATCCTTTGCCCATTTTAAAATCAGGTGGTTTTTTTGTTGCGTTATAAGTGTTCTTTATACATTTAAGACATTTACCCCTTAATAAATATATGTTGCAGAAATTTTCTCCCATTCCATAGGTTTACTTTTCACTCTGTTGATTGTGCCCTGTGGTGTGCAAAAGTTTTTAATTTTTATGTAGTCTAATTTATTTTTTCTTTGGTTATCTGTGCTTTTGGTGTCATATTTGAGAAGTCATTGCCTGATCCAATATCGTGCACTTTTCTTCTACATTTTTTTCTTCCTTTCTTTTCCTTCTTTCCTTCCTTTCTCTCTCTCTCTCTCTCTCTCTCTCTCTCTCTCTCTCTCTCTCTCTCATTAACATGTTATTGATTTTATTTGGGGTGCTTTCATGTTTCTAAGCTCAATTGGGACAAGCTAGGACCCAAGGAAAACTAGCTGGCTTCCACTTCCTCCAAGGGCACCAATAACTGACCTTGATACTGAAATTTGGCTCAGGAGACTTAGAGGATAGAAATTTCAGGCCATGATGAACGGTAGAGGGATTTTTTCATATAGAAAGAGAGAGAGAAACATCAATTTGTTCCACTTATTTATGCATTCATTGGTTGCTTCTTGTATGTGCCCTAATGGGATCAAACCTGAAACGTTGGCTTATTGGGACGGCGCTCTAACCAACTGAGCTATCCGGCCAGGGCCCTTAGTATAATGCTTTGAACATATTTGGGACTCAGTACATATTTAATTAATATGTATTTTAGTTTAGGCAGTTTTGATGTAGAAGATATAATTTGAAGATAAAAGCAGTGAAATAGATTGATATATATACTCTCTAGTTGGGAACCAATTTTAATCAGTTTCCATTTGCAAAATAACTTATTAAAATTTTATGGCAAAATGGTTGAAAATCAAAAGAGGGTGTATTCTTTTTAAATATATGTGTTCTGGAAATTACATTATCAGTTAAAATATGATAATAGATTAAAATGTAATATTGAAACTTATGAAATATTTCCGTCTAAATATTTTTTCCTTTAGTGGCGGCATGATTTTTTGCATGGATGGATAAAAGTACCTGTGACTCATGAAACACAGGAAGAATGTCTTGGGATGGCAGTGTTAGATATGATGAGAATAGCCAAAGAAAATGATCAAACCCCACTCGACGTCTATAGCTCTATCAGGTAATTTCCTTATGTAAATCCATATACATAAATGGAACTGTTGGACTTTTTATATGATTTATTTGTATTTAATGAACTTCCCCATACTTTTTTATTTTATGATTAAAAGTTGTATAAGTAAGTTTTCCTTCTGTGCACAACACACACTTTCTTCCAGTTTTATTGAATATTGACAATAAACACTATAAGTTTAAGGTCAAGGGGGGGAAAAAGGAGACATATGTAGTACTCTTTGTAATATTTTAAGCAATAAAACAAAATTTAAAAAAAGTTTAAGATATACAGCATAATGACTTGACTTACATATATCATGAAATGATTACTATGAATTCAATTATAACATCAATCATTTCATATAGATGGAAAAACGAAAAAGAAAAAATATTTTTTCCGTTGTGATGAGAACTCTTAGGATCTACTGTCTTAACAACATTCATGTATACCATACAGCAGCATAAACTGTAGTCATCATATTGTACATTGTATCTGAGTAGTACTTATTTATCAAAGAAACTATTAAAAGAGTTGGTATACTATAGAAAATATAGGTGTTCGATACTTATTTATTATTTGATTTATTTATTCTAAAAAGGCTAGGTACGGTCAGAGGACTGAAAAGAGCACCTCGAGTCATAATTTCTACCAGCAGATCCTCACATTTTCTGTATAAATAATTCAGAGTCAGAATGTCTCGAATAGTGTCCATATTTTACTTGAATTACTATCACCTGCAGTTCCTGCTAAAATGGAAGATTCTTGGGCTCTAACCCAACAATTTGGATTTAGTAAATCTGAGGTGAAGTCTACAAATATGAATTTTTATAAGTGCTCCAGGAGATTGAAAAAAATAAATTTTATTGAAGTATAATTGACATATAAAATTGTAAGATATAGTTCATGTAAAAACATTCAAACCTGTAAAGAATTTTTTCTAAGTGTATTTGAGCCAAACTGTTGACAATTGCCGGGAAGCAGTATCTCAATGGATTGGGATAATGCTCCAGAGAATGGCGGTTTTTTCATCTATTTTTATACATTGCAGTCAAAAAGAGGGGATGCAGGTGGGTTACATGATAGATTAGAGATGTGGGAGAAAGCAAAGTGGGGGTGGAGGGGTGGGGCGGAACCTTTGGGATTGGATAAAAAGTAAAATGATAGACACTTATCTGTCCTCGTGCCCAGGTACATTGGTTGTGCCCAAGGGGTCCGGAAAAAGAGAAGTTACAAGTTACCTAGACATTTCAAGGATATGTTATCATAGTTGCAAAAAGACAGATAGGGTCAGTTAAGGTAAAGATTGACTTTGTCAGTGAAGATACCGGCCTAGGACATAACTACCCAGCATAACTGCTTTTAGTTAAAGTTTAATTTCAGGCCATCCTTTGTGGTTACTTTTCCCTGAGTTTTGTTAGGTTAGCATGTGGCCCCTTTCATCCACAATATTTAAAGTGTACATCATCATGATTTGATATACATTGTGAAAGGATCCCCTATGAAGTTTATTAATACATCCACCACCTCACATATTTATCTTTTTTGAGTTTTGGGGGTTTTTGGGGGGGGTGGCAGGGAGAAACTTTTTAAGTTCTATTCTCTTCAGCAAATTTTACCTATACATATATAATGTTGTTAATTATAGTCACTGTGTTGTACATTAGATCCTCAGACCTTATTCATCTTATAACTGATTCAGCAGAATCTTACACAAGTGAAGCATACTCCACACACTTCAAATTATTCTTCTGCACATTGAATTTTGACAATCATGCCAAATTTAATTTTTTAAAATTTCTTTTTTAAATAATTCTTTATTGTTGAAAGTATTACCAAATACAGTTTTTGAAACACTACTCTTGCAGCCCAGCTTTTATGGCTGGAAAACTTCCACTCTTTTTAAAGATATATAGGAATATGGGTATATAGTATATAAGATTGCTTTGGTTTTTTTTTTAAGTCTGAATACGAAATAATATGTCTTACCTATTGCATATTTACCAGAGTAAAAGTTTGAAGATGCCATGAATCTGGTTAAAACTCCCTTTATTTCTTGAAATGCTTCTCTCAATGATGGACTTAAGTCACTGAGTGCGTTCAAAACAGTTCATATGCAATTTGCAGGGTATCGATTTCTTGTTTCCCTCTTTGGTTTTAAGTGTTCCTTTCTTGCTTTCTGATGTTCATTAAGCTTTAACTTAAGGGTAGGAGCTATAGGGTATGATTTCAGGAACTCCCTGAGGAATCTAGAAGATTTCAAAGCCCAAAGGAAAAACAAAACCATTTCTGTTTTCACTAAGGCTTCATTCATTTGTTCGATTTATTGAATACCTGCTATATGCCAGCCCATAGGAGAACAGAGTCAGGGGAGGAATATTTTACATACCATTGATGGAAACTGAAGGAACTGAAGGGAACACAGTTGAGGAACAGAGAAACTTTGAATTTTATAAATATGAAGCCATCTCTAGGCTTATGCTATGGTGGAACACTTCTGCTTTGGAGACCATGATATTGCCCAAAGTCTTGGCACAATCCTGTGGTTTCTTAATGTCAGGAATTATGCCCTCTCTTCCTCTCCCTATATTATTTAGTCTAGTGTCCTAAACTCAGTGAATGTTTAGTAATTGTATTTCTGTGGTTTTTCTTAATCAGGATATAAATGCATCTGCAAATTCTGCATTATTTTTCTTTTGAAATTATACAGATATCAAACATTCATTATAAAATTCCATGGTATTTTAAAACAGTTTTATTGATATATATTTCACATACTGTAAAATTCACACACTTAAAATGTACAATTCAATATTTTTTATTATTGATTTGTAAGGAGTCTATATTTGGATACAAGACTACATATATAAGTTATCATATATATGTTTTGCAAATATTTTCCCATTCTGTATATATTTTTTTTACTTTCTTAAAAGTATCATTTGTAGCACAAGAATTTAAATTTTGAAGTAGTCTAATTTTCCAGCTTTTTCTTTTGTCTGTTGTACCATGATATTTTAATATTCAATAAATAATTTATGCCTGTCCTGAAGTTAAAAACATACCTGTCTTGCTTGCCTTGTTAATATAATTTAACTCACTGATGGTTTCTGAATTCTCATTTAGTGCTCATTTCTGAGAAATAAAGACTCGGCTCAATGTTAAAATATTCAAGATTAATGGGAAAACAGATGAATTATTAGTTTGGGGCAGAATCTATAATAACAAAAGGGTAATATGCTAATTAGACCGGACATCCTTCTGGACATCCTTACTTCCAGACAAAGCCGCAGTGGGCAGGGGCAAGGCAGAAGTGGCAGAGGGCCCCGGCCGCGGTGGTGGCGGGCAGGGGCCAGGCCAAGGCTCTTGCACGAATTTCGTGTATCGGGCCTCTAGTTAAATAAATAAGCTGCTTTGTTCCCAGAAATATCCAGTAGAGTATGGAGCTCTGATTAGTATAAATACATACCCTTTCCCAGACTTATAAAGAAAATACATGAAAGATGCACCTCTTTGTATCTGTGCCTGTGCGTTAGGTATGTCTGTGTCTGTCAGCACAAGCCTCTGTGTGCATATAAACCGCATGTGTTTGTGCATCTGCATGTGTTAGATACTTAATTGTTTGTTATTGTTAATCCTCACCCAAGGATATTTTTTCCATTGATTTTCAGAGAGAGTGGAAGGAAGGGGGTAGGGAGAGGAAGAGAGAGAGAGAGAGAACACATTGATTGGTTCCCTCCCGCACATGCCCTGACCTGGCTGGGAATCAAACCTGCAACCCAGGTATGTGCCCTTGACGGGGAAACAAACCCTCTACCCTTTGGTGAACAGGCCAACGCTCTAACCACTAAGCACACTGGCCAGGGTGATACTTAATATTTATTTTTTTATTGTTTTCAGAGAGAAAGGGAGAGGGAGAGATAGAAATATCAATGATGAGGGAGAATCATTGATTGGCTGCCTCCCACATGTCCCCTATTGGGGATTGAGCCTGCAACCTGGGCATGTGCCCTGACCTGGAATCAAACTGACTTCCTGGTTCGATGCTCAACCACTGAGCCACACCGGCTGGGCAATACTTAATTTTTTGTATGTCAATCCCTAATTGGCTATTTTGGCTTAGGTGTTGGAGTATAGAAAATGTAGGAAATAAGATTTTTCTGTTTTCATTCTTCACTTGCTCTTTAAAATCTTACATTTGCTAAAGGGTAGGAAGAAGAGAACTGGAGAATGGAAGGAGTTTAAAGGAGAGTCTGTTGAATTTGCAAACACTAGGCCAGGGCCAAGAACACTTACATAGCAAGAAGCCACATACCTCATATCATTAGGACTCCCTTTCTAAATAACTAAGCAGATACTAGAATTTCCAGTGGCCTACTTCAACTTTAACAGTAAGATGAAGATTTCATTTATAGTACAAAATATAGTATAGTTTCTAAGGCAAAGCTCAATTTCAGAGCCTTTTAGAGCCTTAATTTTAGGATTCTTTAAAAAACTCAATATAAGAGAAGCATCAGAAAAATGTTTTTATGCTCTAAGAGATAACAACTTGTCTCTTGAAATATTTTAGTGTTTCTAACAAATCTGGTTCTGATAGCATGACGTGAAGTGTATTCATCATATTCAGGAACCACATACTCCTGTGGTATTCCCAAAAGGTGTATGTCTGGTCCTTAATTGTAGGAATCAAAGTGGAAAGCCATGTTGTATGATGTTATCTTAAACTCTCTTTTTCATCTTCAGATTAGTTTTTCAAAGCCTTAATAAATCAAGTAGTCATTGATGTCTACGTAAATTGCATTCCACATTTAGTAAGGCTTTTGGTAACTAATTTTTTTTTGGACAAAAGAAGATAAAGTAGGCATTTGAATTTGCATTCTGATTGTATTTTAAATCTTTTTTCAGTGTTTTCTAAACTTACTGAGGCTCTCCTATTTGCTGTATAAACTTTTTAAAATTTTATATATTTCTTTACTTACAGATATGTAATTGCTATGAAAAGGAACAGAATGTGACTTTTAAGGTCTGACAAATGAGTAGAACTTAATGGGTGGAAAGAAGTGAGTAATGGAAAAGGCCTTGTAGCAGAAGAGACCATAGGAAGAGCTCAGAGTTAGTAAGAGATGAGGCAGGAGTTTAACCATGTAGAACCTTAGAGTCATGTGGTCAAGGTTAAGAACACTAAGAAACCATGCAAGGGTATTAAGCAATGGTGACATTATTCAATTTGTGTTTTTAAAAGATCCCCATGACTCCAGTGTAGAAAACAGAGGGGCATAAGTGTAAATGGAAATGAGAGTCAAACAGAGTAAGGTCATTGCTGTAGGTCCTCCAGGAGATGCAGTTGAATGGGTTAGTAATGAGAAAAATGGGCAAATAAGAGAAATATGTCAAAGGTATAGCCCAGGGACTATAGTGATGGATTGAATAATGGGGGTTGAGGGAGAAGGTGGTGTAAAGGGTGATTCCTGGGACTTGTAGAAGTAGGTGAATTGTAGTGCTGTTTACTCAAATAGAGAATGTTGTAAGAGGATCTTGGGAGGACTTTAGGGAGACTCATGAGTTTCCTTTGAAACATTGTCTGAGGAGCTTTGGGGCTATCCAAATTAAATGGGTAGATTGGCTTGATTGTGGAAGATAAGGGTCTGTCGTTTAGATATTTAGATGGCAATATCAAGTGATTTGCATATAGAGTATCTAGAAGAAAGACAATGTGTAAAAAATAAGAGGAGGACCCATAATTAAGTCTTGAGTAACGTCAACATTTAATCACTAGGTAGAAGGGAATGTTGCTTTAAAGAAGATTGAAAAGGAACAGCCAAAGAGATGATAATAAAATCAGGAAAGCTAAGGGGAGAAAATTTCAAGGAGAGCATGATTAACAGTGTTGGATGCTGCTGAAAAAATTACAAGACAAATAAACAAGAGAATTTGAGTTTTTAGCAACATTGAAGTTTTTTTAAAAATATATATTTTATTGATTTTTTACAGAGAGGAAGGGAGAGGGATAGAGAGTTAGAAACATCGATGACAGAGAACCATCGATCAGCTGCCTCCTACACACTCCCTACTGGGTATGTGCCCGCAACCAAGGTACATGCCCTTGACTGGAATTGAACCTGGGACCCTTGAGTCCGCAGGCCAATGCTCTATCCACCGAGCAAAACCGGTTAGGGCAACATTGAAGTTTTTTATTTTAGTAAGAGCAGTTTCTGTGGGATTATGGAGCAGAAGCCAAATTTGAGTGAGTTGAGAAGTAGGATGGCAGGAAAATTAAAATGGTTTTAAATGCTTTCCAAAAAAGACCATATATGCTGTAGCTGGAGAGGATGTAGGGTAAAGAGATTTTACATTTAGGATGGGAAGAAGATTAGTATTTTCAAAACATGTGGATAGAAGAGAAAGAATAAATAGAGTAAGAGTCCCCAGAAAGCAGATGTCTGTTAGAGGAAGGCAGGGTATAGAGAATACATGTGAACGAAGTGGCTTTAACTACAGGTTTACACCTACCTCATTCATGTAGTAGGTGAAAAGGAGGAGAGACCAAGTGCAATGTATACAGGCTGCCAGCAGGGTATTGAGGGAACTCTGCTTAGAGATGCTTTAACTTTTTTTTTTTTTTTTAAGAAAGAGATGAACTCATCAACTGAAAGTGAGAAGGGATGTAGCTGAGGTTTGAGGGAGGAGGTTTGAAGAAATTGGAGAAGGTTTGGCATGGTTGTGGGACTTGGGAAATTGGTTGAGCCAGAGAAATGTCATAAAAGTGATGGAAGTGATGAAAGCCTATTTAAAACTAGAGGCCCGGTGTATGAAAATTCATGCACTGGAGCGGGGGGGGGGTGGGGGAGGGGGTGTCCCTCAGCCCGGCCTGTCCCCTCTCACATTCCAGGAGCCCTCAGGGGCGGGAGGCGACCTGGTGATCAGGGGAAGGTGATGCCCCATCACACCTCTGCTGCTGCCACTGCCGGCAGCGCAAGCCTCGGCCGGCTCTGGTTACCTGAGCCTCGGGCAGCCCTGGGCAGCTGGGCAGCCGCCATCTGAGGCTTGCCTGCACCTCAGGCATCAGCTGGGCAGCCACCATCCGAGGCTTGCCTGCACCTCGGGCTGGCCCTGGGTGGCTGGGGGGCTGAGGGGACTGGGCGCTGCCATCTTGTGACTGTGGGCGCTGCCATCTTTGAGGGCGTGATAGTCAGTTAGCATATTCCCTCTTTATTGGCTGTGGGCACTGCCATCTTTGTGAGGGTGTGACTCAATTAGCATATTCCCTCTTTATTAGATAGGATAGGTGACTATGAATTTACGATGCAGCACATGTACCCTGTCAGATAACTTTCTCCAGCAGCGCTGGCTGTTTACAAAACAGAGAGTTCCTCCAGGGACTTACAGTGGAGAGTGTGTGAGTTGGGAGGGGGGGTGAGGGGAGTAGGGAGTAGGAAGTGGTAAATTGGTAAATGTTTAACAACCTGTTCTCGGAGAGGTGACAGGGAAGGTCTGGTTTGTAATTTTTGCTGATATCCATGGATACTCCCTTCACAGCCAATCTCAAGGTATCAACTTGATACCACTGAATTGGGAAGAGATGAGCAGTAGCAAACCCTTTTCACCACTCATATATGATAGACATTCATAACCTCAAAAGCATAGATAGTACTAAAATATAAAATAAAAATTTAAATGTAAAATAATTAGGAAGTAATATGTTTTGAGTACTTATTATCTATATTTTAATATAATTTATTCAGTTGTAAGTTTTTATAACTTAAATTTTAATGATAGCTGTTTAACAGCTCAAAATAATTCCTAAAGTGTAATAATAAGCTGTTAGCATTAGCCACTCCATCACCGGCTGTGGATACTCAAGTACAGTATAGTGTGATAAATGATGTTATGGAGCAGTGCACAGAATACTGTCAGACAAATCAGGCTGCATCTAGAGGTTCTAAAGGTTTCCTGGATTAGATGATGCTTGAGCTGAGACTTGTACAATGAGTAAGAGCTAAACTTTTAGAGGCTGGGTGATGGGAAGAAGGAGTAGCATATGTGAAAGGCATGGAAATTTAATATAGTTGTTTTTGCAGAAATAAAATGTTAATTATTTGTCAGATATTTGAGCAGGAGGGAAATAAGTTATCCACGTTCTTTAGGATATTTTACATAGAGAAGGAAGTAGTACAAAAGACTCCAAATGAAATTGTTTGATTGCAAAAGAATTATTAGGATTTATTGAAGCTGGCCTATAAAACTGTTTATCCAACTATACATTATTGACTATATTCTGTGCAGTGAGAAAACTTGAAGTCATTTTCAAGGTCCACCATTTCTTACTTCTTTTCAGTGGTAACTATGTCACCTTTCTCCACTTGTGTTCTTATAGCACTTACCATGGAAAAAGGTGGTAAGTTCTCTTTTACTTTTGTTTTAGATTTATATTCCAAATGTTTTGTTTCACTGTGTGTGTTCTTTATGCCTAGCTATAAGACATTCTTACCAAAATGTATTCGAGCAAAGATCCAAGACTATCATATTTTGACAAGAAAGCGAATAAGGTACCGATTTCGCAGATTTATTGAGCAATTCAGCCATTGCAAAGCCACTGCCAGAAACTTGAAACTTAAGTATCTTATAAATCTGGAAACTCTTCAGTCTGCCTTCTACACAGAGCAATTTGAAGTAAAAGAACCTGGAAGAGGTCCTTCAGGTGAGGAGATTTTTGCAACCATTATAATAACTGGAAACGGTGGAATTCAGTGGTCAAGAGGGAAACATAAAGAAAGTGAAACACTGACAGAACAGGTAATTCTTAATGATATGTTCTCATTCTTTGTTAATTTAAGTAGAATGGCAGTAGAAGTAAAGTAATTTTAGTCATTTGAAACATGGCCTTGTACTTTTCTTCTCCCATTGATAGAAGTGTAAGTGTAGTGGTTATATCTATAGATCTTTTCTGATTGTTCTCAAATGTTTTTTATTTAATTCTTTATGACAAAATTAGTAATGGTATTCTTATAGTTTCAGAAATGGCATAAAGTTATTTTTAAGTAGTTTTGCCTCTTTATTTCTTTTACTATTTTAAAAAAATATTTTTTCTTTTACTATTATTGATATAGGAGGCATAATCATAAAATTTAATATCCTAGAAAAGGTTAATTTTAATTAATTTTATGATGAAGTACGGCTGTTAAATAATTTAGTATGTCTTAGGATTGTATTATAAGTTTAAGTTTGTTCTTATCTGTTGTTGTTAGATTATTATTAGAGATTTTAAAATATTCTAGTCTTCATTCTGTGGTAAACTTTTAATTTTCTGGCAATTGTTGCTATTACTGTTGATTGGATTGAAGAGTACTAGAGCTCACTTAAGATTCCTGGCACCCTTTAATGCTCTCATTTTTTTTTTTAAATATATTTTATTGATTTTTTACAGAGAGGAAGGGAGAGAGATAGAGAGTTAGAAACATCGATGGGAGAGAAACATCGATCAGCTGCCTCCTGCACATCTCCCACTGGGGATGTGCCCGCAACCCAGGTACATGCCCTTGACCAGAATCGAACCTGGGACCTTTCAGTCTGCAGGCCGACGCTCTATCCACTGAGCCAAACCGGTTTCGGCAATGCTCTCATTTTTAAGTCAAAGCAAGATACAGTGTAGTCTAGGGTGAATATTGGGGGAGAGAATCCCATTTAATACTTACCTATTGCTATCAATACTTTTTTATCTTAAAGAATTTGTTAGTGAATGTTATATCATAAGTCTTATTTTAAAATGGCGCCATAGATTCTGTTTTTAATTTCAAATACTCTTAATTATAGGATTTACAGTTATATTGTGACTTTCCCGATATTATTGATGTCAGTATTAAGCAGGCAAGCCAAGAAGGCTCAAATGAAAGCAGATTGTAACTATCCATAAACAGATGGTAAAAATCTGG
>NW_005871178.1:3089393-3120955 GCF_000147115.1 Myotis lucifugus
CATTAGTTTGGGAATGAACATTGCCAAAGCCTTTTGGAAGAGCAATTCAGTTGTATTTACAAAAGTTTGCTCAGCAGTTACACATCTGTGTGGGGAGTCCTATAGAAACATTAACTACGTGCACACAATCACAGTTTGTTTTCCTTTGCTTGTGGAACTTACAATAATTCAAATGATAATAAAAGTATTTTTCCCCAGTGACTTCATTTGTTCACTCAAAATGTACCTAGAAAATGCAATATATGGAACCCCACATCATTCATTTTCAAGGCTATATTACAATTTTGGGAACACGTAAAGTTGATTATATTCACTCTATTGTTACCAGTTGGTATGGTTACCAGTTCCCATTGTTGTCAATGTTTCTGACAAATTCTATAATTATGAGCATTCTCCTACTTGCCTGGGGGTGGGGAGGTGAGGTGTAGAACAGTGTCACTACGTAGAATTGTTAGCTCATAGGACTTGTTCCTCTTCAACTTTACTACATAATGACAATTTGTTATCCAAATTCAGCATCCTTTCATATAGCTGATAGTTCAGAGATTTAGTCTTTGCCAATCTGCTGCCTGGGAAATGGTCCCCTGTGGTTTAATTTGCATTTCTCTCATTACTAAGGAGGTGATAATTCTTTTCATATGTTTACTGACCATTCTTGTTTCATGTACTGTAAAATTCAAGTCTTTGCCTATTCTCCCCTTAGATTGTGTGATTTTTTTTTTTATTATAGACTAACTGACATTATTCATTTATTAGGATCACTAAATTTTTGTCAGTTATATGGGATGGAACTTTATTAGTGTGTGGCTTTTATTTCCACTTGATTTATGGTGTAGTTTAATTAGCAGGATTTCTTAACTTTAATATCCTCAAGTTTATCATTCTTTTCCTTTGTGATTTATATTTGTCTTGAAAATGTTTTCATGCCCAAACTAATAGGTATATTTCCATATTGCTTTTTAAATATTTTATATTTTTGACATTTATAAGTAGATATTTAATAAAACAAGTTTTGTCCATGCTTTAAGATAGAGGTTCAGTAGTTTTTCCATATGGTTATTCTATTACTATAGACAATTTTATTCAAAATTATGTTTTCCATCATTGATATGCAATGTCATATTTGTTAAATGTCAATTTCAATCAGCTTCTTTTTTTTTTTTTTAATCCGCACCCAAGGATATTTTCCCATTGATTTTTAGGGAGAGTGGGAGAGAGAGGGAAAGACAGAGAGAAACACTGATGTGAGAGAAACACATCAATTGGTTGCCTCCTGCATGAGCCCTGATCAGGGCCAGGGCAGGGGAGGAGCCTGCAACTGAGGTACGTGCAACCGAGGTACGTGCCCTTGACCAGAATCGAACCCGGGCCCCTTTGGTCAGCAAACTGATGCTCTCTATCCACTCTGAGCCAAACTGGCAAGGGCCCTGTTGTAGTTCTTATTCCTGATTATCATCTTTTTTTTTTTTTTTTTACCTGTGGATATGTGAATAATACCAGTCATACTGCCTAATTAAAGGAGAGAAAGAAATCAAAACAATACTACCAGGAATTTATATAGCAAAATGTAAACCAATCCCAGGTCAGCCTGCCCAAGCTGTAAGACATGATTGATTATAAAAGATTTAACCCTTTCTCTTATATTAAATATCTTCAGAAATCCCACTTATTTTAATTGAAATGAAATGTAACTACTAGACACTAAATGGGTCCAAGGCCGACTGTCACTACTTGAGCCAAATTAAGCAGAGACAAGATTAAATCATATATACTAGTAAGCGTTTATTCCAATAATGCTGGCAGTATTGAGAAAGCAGCAGGTCATCCTGAATATCCTGCTCTCCGACCTTTCATTTCAAATGAACTCTTCTGTAGGATTAGTGGGTGGGAAAAATCTTTAGTTAGTGAGTTCCCAGGGACTGCCTTTTTTCCTTGTCCTTGTAAAGATTAGCCCCGAATGCTGCCTCCCTTCAGATAGATTCTGTCCTTGATCTGGTCGCTGGGATGCCTTATCTCCCGGGCTTGTTCTTCTTGTAACATGTGCTTCAGTTTCCCAGGGTCGGTAAGAAAATCTTTTATTTTTTTTATGGTGAGTAGTTATTAAACAACTATGATTCTGTTTCTGTTATATGCCCCTCCTCTATGAAAAAGAAATGCACTCTTTTATACCCTGCTCTTAAATGTCTTATTTATGTGGCTGTTTTCAGCTCAGATATTTCTTAACTTCCTGGCTTAAATGTCATATTAGTGTTATTTGATTATTTAACTTAAGTATCTGTATGTACTTCTCTGGCCAGTTCAGGTTTATATTACCAAAATTATAATTAACTTGTAACTCATTTTAGTCAGCAAGCTTTCCTGTTCTTAGATAAAAATATGATTAATAGTGTGTACCTACTCCCTACTAGACTATATATGATTTAAGTTTATATTGTACACATTTTAGTTTATAGCATAAGTACTTTAACTTAGCAGTGTATATTTGGTATGTAAAAATAAATCATTATTTCTAATTCCAACTTTTATATTGGATTAGATAGATTTCTAATTGAGATAACTGGCATTTTTCTAATGGGGATACTGGAAAATATAGTAAAATTATGGATGTAGAGTGAACTATAACTGGAAAGGTATAATAAGCTTATATTTAAGAGCGTCTTAAATATTAGAATAATTTATAATTCAAATTGGGCCATAAAAGACATTTGAGCAATGTGGAAAAAAATTTAGGAGAATTAATCTAACAACATGGAGCAAAGAGAATTTTCAATATGTAGCATGCAGTTGACTTTTTAAATGATACTTTTTTTTCTTTTCTCTGCTTAGGAAATTGAACTTAGTTCATTAAAGGAGGCTTTGTCTTTTGTGTCATTAATTGATGGATATTATAGATTAACTGCAGATGCACATCATTACCTCTGTAAAGAAGTAGCATCTCCAGTGGTGCTTGAAAATATACAAAGCAATTGTCATGGCCCAATTTCGTAAGTAAAACATAGTTTAAAATTAAATTTTATTGTTGTTAATTTTCACCTGAGAATATTTTTCCATTGATTTTGAGGGAGATAGAGATAGAGAGAGAGAAAGAGAGAGAGAGAGAGAGAGAGAGAGAGACATCATTGGTTGCCTCCCGCACGTGCCCTGACTAGGGCTGGGGATTGAGCCTGCAACCAAGGTATGTACCCTTGTCCAGAATTGAACCTGAGACCCTTTAGTCTGCGGGCCAACGTTCTATCCACTGAGCCAAACCTGCTAGAGCTAGAAGTAAATTTTTAAAATAGTAAATGAAGTATTTACAAAAAAGGTTTTATACAACAGAGTGATGTACATAGGTTTAGGACAGTGATGGCGAACCTTTTGAGCTCGGCGTGTCAACATTTTGAAAAACCCTAACTTAACTCTGGTGCTGTGTCACATACAGAAATTTTTTGATATTTGCAACCATAGTAAAACAAAGACTTATATTTTTGATATTTATTTTATATATTTAAATGCCATTTAACAAAGAAAAATCAAACAAAAAAATGAGTTTGCTTGTCACCTCTGACACGCGTGTCATAGGTTCGCCATCACTGGTTTAGGAGTTTAGAAAAAAAGAACTGAAGTTTTTTTGTAATAAAAGTCTATTTACAATAAGATATAAATAATAATTAGAATTATTTAGGATATAATTTATTACCTGTATCTCAATCGACAATACTTCTTATTTGTATAATTTGAGTTGCCTAGGTGTGTTATGAGATAGTGATAGATGATTCTTGCTTTCATGTAGATTACATTTTGATTTTTCTTTCAAGACGTGCAGCTTCAATAAAGCATATAGCAGATTTTAAAACTCAGTAGTCTTTGTTATTTGCAATTGATCTTCTAGTAGACTTTGGATTATATTAAATATTAAAATAATGCACATAAATTTTTATATTAGAAATTGCTATGGTAGAAGAGACATAAGTGTTTATGATATATTGTTTGCATAAATGAAGTTTTATGAGAGTATTGTTTTTAAAATACTAAGTTTGCAATCAGAAGGCAGAAAATTCAAATAAATGAGTTCTTTGTGATTTTGTGTGTCCTCTAATGCTGTTGATTTGTTTTTAAAGCAATATAATTGTCCCTTGAATTGGTTTGAACTTAATATTTTTCCTTACAAGATTATTGATAAACTTACAAAGTAGAGGAGACTTCTAAAAATTCTGAATTTTAGATTTGACTTTTGATCTTTTAGATGATATCTTGCTATGTTATCATTCACATTACTTCTTTATGTTTAGAATGGATTTTGCCATAAGTAAACTGAAGAAAGCAGGTAATCAGACTGGACTTTATGTACTTCGATGCAGTCCTAAGGAGTTTAATAAATATTTTTTGACTTTTGCTGTCGAGGTTAGTATGTCACATTCATTAACAGTAACATCTTTA
The DNA here is from genome assembly GCF_000147115.1 of Myotis lucifugus. NCBI lineage: Eukaryota > Metazoa > Chordata > Mammalia > Chiroptera > Vespertilionidae > Myotis > Myotis lucifugus. The sequence goes on from NW_005871178.1 coordinate 3,093,813, forward strand.
TTTAGTCTATATAATTTCCCCTTCATGTTTAGGTACCATATATATTTCCTTTTTAATACTCTGAATTATAGCTCTGGATATAGCTAGCATAATAATATTTAATTTACCCCAGGGATCCTGCATGTATAATAAATTATAATTCCTAGGATTTATGTAAAATATAAAATGATTTATAATGTCCTTCTGTCTTTTAATGTAGAATTTATTTTACTTTATTTTTTGGAGTTTGGGTGTTACAAGGGTGTCATACTGCATCAATTCTCTTAAAGTCTCTTTTTTCAGAAAGATGGAAATCTTTACCAAAACATATAGAACACAATAAATCAGAAGTAAACTTTCCTTTTACTAGTAATGGTTATAAGATTAGAGTGAAATAAGGTAATAACAAAGAAACAAACATTATTGAACTTTTAGCTAGTGGTGGGTTTTTTTCTTTTTAAAAAATCCTTACTTGAGAATTTTTTTTATTGTTTAGAGAGAGATAGAGAGAAACATCGATGTGAGAGAGAAACATTCATTGGTTGCCTCCCTTACTCGCCCCACCGGGGATTGAACCTGCAACCTAGGTGTGTGCCCTGACCGGGAATCAAACCCGCAACCTTTTGATGTAAAATGGTCCAGTCAACTGAGCCACCCAGCCAGGGCTAACCTCTTTCAATATTAAGAATGACAATCTACAATGTATGTTTTAAGCTTAAAACTACAATGAAACCTCATTTTTTAAAAACATTTTAAAATTATTTATTTTTTGATTGATTTTTAAGAGAGAGAAACATCAACTTGTTGTTCCACTTTTATATGCAACATTGGTCGATTTTTGTATGTGCCCTGTCCAGGGATTGAACTTGCAACCTTGGCATATCAGGACGATGCTCAAACGGTGAAACCTCACTCTTAATGCAGATTATTTGTATGCTATCTAAGATTGTTTACAATCCAAAATTATCTAAAAAGATAGTATCACTTATAAAGCAGTTTCATGGTATAAATCTTGAAAAACTTTATATTAGCTTCCAAAATTTATCTTGTTTTTTAAAATATAGAAAGTAAGGATTTTGTTATTCAGTTATTTTAAGTTTTATAAAATATAGTTGTTATCTTATATTTAGCATATGCAGAGTGGATTTATTGTCCATAAAAACAGAAGGTAGGTTACTCTACAACTTTAGTATTGTAAAATGCTCTATCCTAATTTCACAATATTTTCTCACTGAAATTATAGTAGCTCATTATATTCAATTACCAAATCAAAATGAATATATTGTTATGTATTAGGGAGTGTATGTTACATAGCCCTGTTTCAAGAAGTTTGTCTTTTGGGAAAAAAGAAGAAAGAATACAAAAAATTTACTAAATTGAGCATTGTAATTATTCAGTACTAGAGGCCTGATACACGAAATTCATGCAAGGGGCTCGGCCCTCGGAGCCCCTCGCAGCCTCGGCCGGCCCTCACAGCCCCTTGCAGCCTTGGCTAGCTCTTGCAGGCCCTCGCAGCCCCTCGCAGCCTCGGCCGGCTCTTGCAGCCCTGGCTTCGTCCTGAAGGTCCTCCGGACAGTCGTCTTAAAGGATGTCCGGATGGTCGTTCTGTTCGGTCTAATTATCATATTAGCTCTTTATTATATAGTATAGGCATAGACAACAACAGAAAATACAGTTAAAGATCTTTTGGAGTAGGAAGGATTTGAGATTGACCTTGAAGTATTTAGTTGAGTTTATACAAATGGTCCTAAATAGGTTGAATATGCTTATTAAGAAGTCGCTCAAAAAATAGATGGATGAACAAACTTGTTAATGAACAAGCACATAAGACAGACATTGAAAAATATTAACATTCCCATATTGGAGACAATTATACAAATACAGTAGTGGCACAGTGGAATGGGAATGACCTTTGCTTGTGGAATGTGTTGAGAGTTATAGGGAGGACCTCAAAGGAAGTGGAACTTGAACTAAGTTTTAGGAATGAATAAAAGTCCATTGCTCAGAAAGGAAACATGTACATTTATAGGTAGAGAGAGAGCATGTACAGTTATCATGAAATAGCATGGCACTTGCTTGGAATTTTTTGAGTCATAATATAGCCAGAACATAGGCTGTATTTTGTAATTGGCAGAAGTTGAGATTGGAGATGGAGGCAGAATCCTGCTCAAGGAACACCTTATACACTAAATTGGTTATAGACTTTATCTTATAAGTGATGGAAAACTGTTAAGGATGGTATTATTATTGTTAATTATCATTGCTTTTTAAAAAATAAAGTCAACTCTTAAGCCATTTCTTTAGCCTATACAATATAGTTCTTTTTGAGGAATCAAGCACCTCTATTACCCTACTCTGGTACTATACTAGGATTCATGATTCAAATGTCTAAATATTTTGTTGGTTAGTTTTGTGAAATCCATTTTGTAATAGTAATCACTATGATGTCCATTGTGATTTCCCCTCTCTCTCTTTATAATTAAACTTATATAGCATGATAATGTCATTGAATATAAGCACTGTCTGATTACAAAAAATGAGAATGGAGAATACAACCTCAGTGGGACTAAGAAGAACTTCAGTAATCTTAAAGATCTTTTGAATTGCTACCAGATGGAAACTGTTCGCTCAGACAATATAATTTTCCAGTTTACAAAATGCTGTCCTCCAAAGCCAAAAGGTAAAATAATTTTCTAGTTATTTTAAAAATATGGGTCATGGCTTGTGTATATAGTGAGTGATATCTTTAGTATATTGATTTAAAAAGAAAGATGAAAGAAGCAGCTCCATAAACAGATTAATTTTGCCTCCTTCTTTATAAATATATCCTCAAATAGGATTGTTCAGTTTGGTTTGGGTTTTCTAGAAGTGACATGAAGTTCTATAATTCTGAAATGATATTAAAAATAATAATGCTTGATATAAATCAGTCATTTATTATTTGAAGTGAAAGACCTCACTACCAAATTCTCATATGTGGTTCTAATTAAACACTATAATTTCTTACACTTTTAAAATAAAAATAGTAAGGTTGGAAATCTCGTGAAATAATGATTATTTAAAATTCCTGAAAATTTATATTAGTTATGGAAGTGAATAATTTTGAATATTTGAAATAACTGGTTAAGGTACATTAAAGTTCAGTGAATAAACTGCTAAAATAATTTTCTATGGAAAAAATGAACAGTCAAACTTATTAAGCATTTCTTATATTTAGAACACATTTTATTTTACCCCTTTGGAGAATTTTATGTCCTCAGCATGTTTTGATTATATATGTTTTCATTATTTCTTTTTTTTCCTTTACAGATAAATCAAACCTTCTAGTCTTTAGAACAAATAGTGTTTCTGATGTACCAACCTCACCAACATTACAGAGACATAATAATGTGAACCAAATGGTGTTTCACAAAATCAGAAATGAAGATTTAGTATTTGTAAGTCATTAGATGCTGATTATGGTCTTTCTTGTCCTTTAAAAATAACAAATGTTTCCCACTTATATTCATGTGACATTTGGAAGTATTTTATTATAACCTATATTAACATTTTTTGCACTTTAAATATTTTTATTTCTTGTGAAAGTATAATACCAAACTTGAGTGAGAAATTAATAATATTATTTTAAGAAGGGAATTGTATTTTTTTACAGGATTTTAAAAATTTCTTTATATATCTTAAATTAAAAATTAAAAATCTTCTTCTACAAAAGACCTATATCTTAATTCTCAAATTGTAGAGAAAGTAAGGGAAATTCAAGGGATTAAAAATAAGAAAGAAACTGAAAATAAAGTAGTACATAATATCTGATGGTTTGGCTATAGAATGATTTTGGGGGTTGGGATTAGTCTCACTAATCAAGTAGATTAAGATCTAAAAGTAGGGCCAAGTCTTAAGGCCTACAAAGAGCAGGAGTTAAAAGTGAGGCCATGTCTGAATAAAAGCCAGGACCTTCAAATAAATACATTCTCAGTAAAACAATATATGGATTGTAAAAAATTCACCCACTAGCAAAAGGGGAAGAGAAGTGTTGTTTTAGGTGGGCTCTTAGGAAAAAATGTCTCTCCTGAGAATTTGTAATCATAGACTTTTGAGTTTGGGTTTATACCACCCGCCTGATCTAAGCTAATAATTAAAAAATGATACTCCCCTAGTAATACCTTGTAGTGCTTGGCAGAAGCAGAAACAAAATCTTTTTGGAAGAACATACTCTTAACCTCGCTCACTCAGAAGTCTACCGATGAAATGACTCCAAACATGAGCTTTTTTTTTTTTTTTAAATCCTCCCTGGAGGATATTTTTCCATTGATTTTTAGAGAGAGTGGAAGAGAGAGGGAAAGACAGAAATATCGATGAGAGAGAAACACATCGATTGGTTGCCTCTTGCATGTGCCCCGACCTGGGCCCAGGCAGCGGGGGAGCCTGTAACCGAGGTATGTACCCCTGCCCCCCTTGCCCCTCCACTGGAATCAAACCAGGACCCTTCAGTCCAGACCGACACTCTATCTACTGAGCCAAACTGGCAAGGCCAAGCATGAGCTTTTAATTGAAAAAATTAAAAGCGAAATAGCCCTAGAGTAACCAAGAGTAAGCAGACCAACAAACATCAAAATATTTCATATAACAGATTTTTAGAGATTATAAAATGTGCCGAGCCAGCTCAGCCAAGGGTTCGAAAGCCTGAGTGAGGGCGGTGAAGAATGGAGAAAATGACAAAGAGAATAAGCTGGGTCTAGGTGGATCTTCCTGTGCCTGGCTGAGCCCACAGAGAGAGATCCAGAGGCAAGCTGAGCCTTTATTTTATAGCCAGAGGTAAACAAGGTAGTGGTTACCATAGTTACACTGTTCTTTTGAGTTTCACTTGTTTTGGCAGCACTTGCTGCACCTCCCTCAGCCCATTAGCTTCCCAGATAAGATCTAGGGAGCATCATAAGGTCAAGTCTAATTATGCCCTCTAAGCTGGGACTTGTTTGTGACTTTGCCAACAGGTCAGTCCGAGGCTTAACCCTATAGCCGTGCCCTACAATAAAATACATATTTTTAAAGATATAAAAGGCAATGGAAGCATGGGGAAAAAACAAGACACTTTTTAAAAAGAACAAGTATTTAGAGAAGAAAAATATAGAAATGGAAAATCACACTCATTGACAGTGATACAAAATGAACAGGTTAATAAGCAGATTACCTTTAGTTGAAAAGATAGTGAATTGGAAGAGAGATCTGAAAAATTTTCATGTTGAGCAGAATGAGTAAGAAAATGATCACTGATGTCCAAGTTCCATAAAGAGACAGTAGACATAATTATCAAGAATTGTAAAGAGCCCTGACTGGTTTGGCTCGGTGGATAGAGCGTCGGCCTGTGGACTGAAGGGTCCCGGGTTTGATTCCGGCCAAGGGCATGTACCTTGGTTGCAGGCACATCTTCAGTCGGGGGTGTGCAGGAGGCAGCTAATCGATGTTTCTCTCTCATCGATGTTTCTAACTCTCTATCCCTCTCTCTTCCTCTCTGTAAAAAATCAATAAAATATATGTAAAAAAAAAAAGAATTGTAAAGACATCCTCAGGTAATGGGAAGCAAAGAGTCACCAGGTAACCTAATTAATAAAACTAATAATAGTAGACTTTCAGTTTGAACATAGGCAGCCCTGCTTCAGAGTTCAGGGTTTCAACAATTACTCTGGAAGGATGTATAAGAAATACTAGTAAAGGCTAATTATTGAACATTTACTATGTGTCATAGACTATACTAAGTGCTTTCATGTAATTATTCACTTATTGCTCATAACAATCTATGGAAAAATAGTTATTCCTATTCCTCCAATGAGGAAAAGACAGCTACAGCAGGAAGAGATTAAATTGCCTGTACAGTAGGTCCTCGGGTTACGTCGGAGATCCGTTTCTATGGCGCGACGTAATGCGATTTTCACTGTAAGTCGGAACCCACCTACATAAGCACCTACGTCACTCACATGGAGCACGTACACAGCAGTAATGAAGTGAAACAGTAAAAAAAAAAAAAAAAATTAAAAGAAAGATAACAATTCCTGACCTTGTGGTAAATTAATAATAAAAAACAAAGCACATATGTACATTCGTCGAAATGACAGAACTCTTTTTTTTATAAATAAATGGGAGATGGCAACGTAACCACGAAATGATGTCGAGTGCGACGTAACACAAGGACTGTATGTATAGGGTCAAACAACTAGAAGGTAGTAGGTAATATGGAACAAGTCAGATATGCTGCCTCCACAGACCATACTGTACTGCCATTCTACTGCACTATTAGGAAAGGCAACAACAACAACAAAATTTCACATGTAAATAAATGTAGGTAAATAAAAAATAATGTAGGTAAATATAGGTGATAATTATAGCCAATCCAGGGGGCTTAAGAATGGGTGGAACCAAAATACACTTTATTCATTAATCCTTATTTTTTTGTCTTCTATTATTGTATAAGGAAGCAGAATATAATTAATTCGGAGTCTTAAATCTGGGAGATATTTGCTCATGGATTTTTTTTTTTTACTCTTTGTCATTGAACATATTTCCTAATTCTCACATCTTTATCTATCTTTACTCATTATTTTCTTTTCTTTCTTTCTTTTAAAGAATGAAAGTCTTGGCCAAGGCACTTTTACAAAAATTTTTAAAGGTGTAAGAAGAGAAGTAGGAGATTATGGTCAACTGCATGAAACAGAAGTTCTTTTAAAAGTTCTGGATAAAGCACATAGAAACTATTCAGAGGTATGTATACTCTTTGTGTAGTTTATATAGTTTATGATATTTAAAGATGTGGTCTTAATATGCACACAACACATCATGCTTGCAGCTTTTCAAAATTGTAACTTTAAAAAGTTTATATCAAGGACCTTTCTGAGGATGGCCTTCTAGTGTGGCTATAGAAAATTATAGAATACTAGAGGCCCGGTGCACAACATTTGTGCACTGGAGGGTGGGGGTCCCGGCCTGAGCCCTCTTGCAGTCTGGGACCCCTCAGAGGATGTCCGACTGCCAGGTTACGGCAGACGGACATCCCCTGAGGGGTTCTTAGTCCTGCTGCGGAGGCGGGAGAGGCTCCCTGCCACTCCACTGCTGCACTCGCCAGCCATGAGCCCAGCTTCTGGTGGAGCAGCGCTCCCCTCTGTGGGAGCACATTAACCACCAGGGGGCAGCTCCTGCGTTGAGCGTCTGCCCCCCGGTGGTCAGTGCACGTCAGAGCGACTGGTCATTCCACCATTTGGTCAATTTGCATATTAGGGCTTTATTATATAGGATTTTAATAATAACACTAGAGGCCCGGTGCACAAAAATTTGTGCACTCCGGGGAGCGGGGGGAGAGTGGTCCCTCAGCCCGGCCTGTGCCCTCTCGCAGTCTGGGACCCCTCAGGGGATGACCACTTGCTGGCTTAGGCCAATCCCCGGGGAGCGGGCCTAAGATGGCAATCAGACATCCCTCTGGCAGCCCGCAGCCTCGGGGGATGTCCACTTGCCAGCGGGGAGCAGGCCTAAACTGCAGTCGGACATCCTTAGCGCTGCTGAGGAGGCAGGAGAGGCTCCCACCACCACTGCTGTACTGGCAGCCATCAGCCTGGCTTGTGGCTGAGCAGAGCTCCCCCCTGTGGGAGCGCACTGACCACCAGAGGGCAGCTCCTGCATTGAGCGTCTGCCCCCTGGTGGTCAGTGTGTGTCATAGTGACCAGTCATTCCCAGTCCTTCTGCTGTTAGGGTCAATTTGCATATTACCCTGTTACTATATAGGATAGAGGCCTGGTGCACGGGTGGGGGCCGGCTGGTTTGCCCTGAATGGTGTCCCGGATCAGGGTGGGGGTCCCGCTTAGGTGCCTGGCCAGCCTGGATGATGGGCTGATGGGTGTTTGCAGCTGGTCACACCCCCTTCAGGGTGGGGGTCCCCACTGGGGTGCCTGGCCAGTCTGGGTGAGGGGCTGAGGGCCGTTTTCAGGCTGGCGGGTGACTGAAGCTCCCAACCTCTCCTTTTTTGCTTTTTTTTTTTATTCTGGGATTTATTTACCTTCTATGGCTGTCATTGGAGCTGAGAGCCGGCTTTAGCTCTGAGGCTCAGCTCCAGCTCTGAGGCCTCCGCTGCTGAAAGCAGGTATCTGGGCTTTGTTTAGCTTCTATAATTGAAACACTGTTGCAACTCCAGCTCTGAGGCCTGGCTGGCTGAAAGCAGGTTTCTGGGGATTGTTTAGCTTCTATAATTGCAACATGGTTGCTTAGCGTGCAGCTCAGAGCTGGGCGGCGGCAGGTGGGGAACCTTGGCTTCTGTCACTGGAGCAAGCAGGCCTCCTGTTCGCTTCAGCTGCTTGGCTGCCGGCCGCCATCTTGGTTGGCAGTTAATTTGCATATCGCCCTGATTAGCCAATGGGAAGCGTGTCGGAGGTACAGTTAATTACCATGTTTGTCTATTATTAGATAGGATTTTAAAACTACTTTTGGCATTGTGTTAAGGGTATCATTATGTCTCTGCATATACTAAGGCAGTGGTTTTCAGATTTGGTTCCCAGAGCTTTATGGGCTCCACAGATTTCTTTCATAATGTCATCTACTTAAAAATAAAAAGAGAGAGAGAGTTTAGCTTTGGTCCGTGTGGCTCGGTTAGTTGGGCATCATCCTGTGCACTGAAGGGTTACTGGTTTGGTTCCTCGTTGGGGCACATACCCCTTTTGCGGGCTTGATCCCCAGTGGAGGGTGTTCAGAAGACTGATTGAAGCTTTGCTCTCACATTGATGTTTCTTTCTCTCTTTTCCTCTCCCTCTAAAAATCAATTTTTTAAAAAAGTTTGTACTATGAAACATTCTAGTTGAAATACGGATTACAGAGATACTAGCCCACAGAAACCCAGCTGCTATTTGCCTGAGTTCTTAGCATAGCACGGCATCACCAAACATTTGTGATGTTTAAAATATCTTAAAGGATGTTAGTAAGAAGAGGATGTGAAACATACAAGTCAAAGAGTTGTTCTAATCCAGAACACCGCAGTGTTGGTGAATATGATTCTCAACAGTAATAGCCAGAAGTTCTAGTCAAAGTTTAGTTGAGTTAAAGTGATGTTAATACCATGCTAATCTCCCAACATAGTTGTCATGATATTTTATATGCACAGAGATAATTTTTTTTTACTTAAAATTTTTTTATTTTAAATTTAAATCATTTTAATTTTCAATTACAGTTGCCATACACTATATTAGTTCCAGGTGTACATTCCAATTCCTTAGGAAGTGTTATTTGAAGCTCCCATCCACTTACTTCAATCTCATATCACTATCTCTGGTGTCTACTTCTGTTTGTACCTCTGTCTTCTACTCTAGGTTGAGGGGTTTCTTCAGAGTGAACTCTAGCATTAAGATTGATGGCATTGCAAGACCATATAAGGGGACCAAAGCACATTGTAGCCTTACATATATAGTTCTGCAGAGAAGAGGAGAAAGTGCATTTCTCTACCAGCGGTTCTCAACCTGTGGGTCGCGAACAATGAAAATACATCCTGCATATCAGATATTAACATTACGATTCATAACAGTAGCAAAATTACAGTTATGAAGTAGCAACGAAAATAATTTTATGGTTGGGGGTCACCACAACATGAGGAACTGTATTAAAGGGTCGCGGCATTAGGAAGGTTGAGAACCACTGCACCGCCAAAGAATATCTTTCTGAACTGTGAATACTTATAGGCACAGACAATAATTCTTTTGCATTTTTGTATGCTTTTCTTTTCCTTAGTCTTTCTTTGAAGCAGCAAGCATGATGAGCCAGCTTTCTCACAAGCATCTGGTTTTAAATTATGGAGTATGTGTCTGTGGAGAGGAGAGTAAGTAAATCTCTGGCTTCTTCATGTTAATGTTATGCCTTTCTCAGTACATCCATTTTTTTTATATAGAAAATTCATTTTCAGGATCATAGTTATGTATCAGTATAAACCATACTTTAACAGGAATTAAATATTATTGAAACCAAAAACATTGTAGAGCTGTTCAGTTAAGCCTTCTAAAAAAGGAAACCAATGAATGAATTTAAAATGCAGAAAATAGTTAACATGGCTTATGTTAAACAGTAGAGTATTATAATAAACAATGTTTACTAATCTTTTACCATAATATACAGTGTTTGGCAAAAGTAGGTTTATAGTTGTGAGTACTCTAAACGGAGTTTATTCTTTCTTGTATATTTGTTAATTATTGTATTATTTTTCCATACGAACAACTGTAAACCTAGTTTTGCCCAACCCTATAGATTATGGCTGGTTTAACATAATAATGGAATAACTGGACATTTCTGTACAGTACCCATTTATTTGGAATTATAAAGATAAAGCATATAAATTATAGACTGATTTTTTAAAAAGAGTTCATTGTTTTTAGAGAGTAAGGGAGAGAGAGGGAGAAACGTCGATCAACTGTCTCCTGCATATGCCCTGCTGCAGATCAAGCCTGCAACCTGGGCATGAATCCTGACTGGGAATCGAATCGGCAACCTTTCAATGTACAGCACGATGCCCAACCAACTGAGCCACACTGGCCAGGCCTAGACTGATTTTGAATGAAACTGACTGAAATGATTAGATGTTGATATTAGATATATTCTGTGTAAATTTAGACTGTTCATAAAAACTTACAAGGTTTACATTCAGAAACTTTCTATGTAATTCCTACTTTCAATTAGTAATGCGGATTAGATATGCATCCATACTCATATAACATTGCTTCATATATTTGAATATTGATAATCTTTTCAAAGGCAATAGCTTTCAAATCTGTTTTCTGGAAGTTCCTCATGTATTTCAGAGGAGTTAATAAAATGACTATAAATCTAAATGCAGTAGTGGAGAGTTCTACCCACTTAACACCAACTAGAGTGGTTCTGTATTTATCCTTTTTATTTATTGATGTTTCTCATAATTTTTCACTTGGGGAGGATATACTTAGAGCATATAATTCCAATTCTTGCACTTGCTTTTATATTTAGTTCATTGTTTCTGTGATGTACTCTTCTCATTAAAAAAAAAATCTGGCCGTAACTGGTTTGGCTCAGTGGATAGAGCGTTGGCCTGCAGACTGAAAAGTCCCAGGTTCGATTCCCGTCAAGGACATGTACCTTGGTTGTGGGCACATCCCTAGTAGGGGGTGTGCAGGAGGCAGCTGATCGATGTTTCTCTCTCATTGTTGTTTCTAACTCTCTATCCCTCTCCCCTCCTCTCTGTAAAAAATCAATTAAAAATATATTTTAAAAAAATCTGAAATTGAGAAGCTGTGATATAATTGATGGCATGTTCAGCTTAATGGGTATTTTTTTTCTTGTATAACATAAAATAAGGGGACATATGATAATCTGTGGTATCTATGAAAAATAGTAAGTCTTACATGCCACATAAAAAAGATTTTATTAAGCTCTTGTTCATTGCAACATTGCAGCTACTAGATCTTTTTCTGGATATTTCTCCGGACAAATTTTCCTGCAGGCATTTTTCTAAAATTAAATTTATTGGGGTAACATTGCTCAATTTTTAATTATTGGTATGTGGATTGTTCTCCAAATTAACTATGGGCAGCAAAACTTTAATTTGTTTCTGTTACTCAGCGAGGTCCAAAGGCAACTTTTGTCAATAACAATTATTACATACCAAATGAAAACTAAGTCATTTTAATATTAAATCAAGCAGTATCACAATTTGAGATTAGATCCACAGTATGCATTTTAAAGCAAATATATGAAATATAGGCATGTATGAAGTTTAGTCACTTAATAACTTACTGGGCCATGAACTAACATGGATAACAATGTGAAGTCTGTGAGAATTTCTTTAAAAATATGTATCATTATGCCATGTTAAAAATTTTTTACTTGAGTTTTTGTGGTTTTTATTTTGTATCTTAATTTTCCATTATTTAATTTTGAAGACAACACTATGCTTGATAAAAAACAAAATATCAATAAATTCAAATTTGAAATCAAGGACTTAAGGTTACTGTATTACAAATTATTACTAGAAGAATGTAAATAAACCCTAAACCCAGTTAATTATTAAATAACATGTGTTTATGTAGAAACAGTCTTGGCTTTCAGGAACTAAGTCAGTACTAACAGGGAATTTTTACTGTTTCATAATGGCAGTCAGCATTTTTTTAAGAGCAAATACTTGCTTCTCTGGAAAAATATATCTTAATAGTATTTTTAAAAAATAGTTTTAAAGATAAAGCAATGCAAAACAATTTTTTACAGCATAAATTAAAGGAATGGATGCAGTTCAAACTCAAATTATCCTTCATATCTCCAATACAATAGACATTGTTATTATTTTTTGTGTGTGGAAGAAGAATTCAGGAAGTTTTGAATGTCTAAATAGTTTCATGGAAGAAAAATTAATAAAGTGAGACATTTTTATTTGTTTTAAAAAAGCAGCCATAATTCAGTGATGACACATAGAGGTATGCTGAAGTAATATTTTATATGTGTGGGGGTGCGTAAAATGTGTATTATTATAAAATATTTATGTACATATGTAATATTGCATGTATTGTGTACATATATTTTACTATGTATTATTTATTACTATGTGTAATGCATATTATGTATAAAAAATTTAGATTGCTACCTTTTGCAGTTGTGAATAAACTAACCCCCCCCTTCTGAATGGTATGCAGCTGTTTAGCTTTTTAAATTAGTGAATTGTATGTAGTTTAATCTCTTTTCCTATAATACCCACAGGTAACTATAATATATTTATACAAGTTTCAAATTATATATATTTTGTATTGTATGTGTACTTGAGCCTTTTCATTATTGTATTTTAATGCAGATATTCTGGTTCAGGAGTTTGTGAAATTTGGATCACTAGATACATATTTGAAAAAGAATAAAAATTCTATAAATATATTATGGAAACTTGAAGTGGCTAAACAGTTGGCATGGGCCATGCATTTTCTAGTAAGTAATTAGTATATTCTATAAAAAAATATCATCACCCAAGGATATATTTTATTGGTTTTAGAGAGAGAGAGAGAGAAAGAGAGAAAAACATCAATGTAAGAGAAAACATTGATTGGCTGCCTCCCATACATGCCCGACTGAGGCTCGAACCTGCAACCTTTTGGTGTATGGGACAATGCCCCAACCACTGGGCCACCCAGCCAGGGCAGTATATTCTTCATCAGGTATTTTATTTAGTGAAGAAATGTAGAAAGGATCTTGACCTGGGAACAAGAAATAAGTCTGTGAATGGATGCTAAGTTATTTAAAATCATCTGTTTGTTTTATGAAAGGTATTATTTTAGGCATATATTTATTTATATAAAGTCACTTTTAATATAGTTTTGTCATTTCACCAATCTCTTAGAACTGATGACAAACAATCTAAGGTTTATGTCACTTGTGTTTAAAGAATTTAACAAAAAATTATGCAGAAATGTGCTAACTATGGATAGCAGAAAACTCAGAATATACCTTGTAGTGTTTGTGGGCAATTAGAAATTATGTCCAATAAGAAAGCAATATTTCTGGAGAAGCAGAATACCATAGGGCCAACCAGGGATCAGACCTCTCAGAGCACACCTATATTCTGCTGCTGAAAATAAATAGTATTTCTCTCAGCTACTACCTAAAAGTAGGTACTACTAAAATCTAAACTTTAAAAGTGAAGTGGCATTGGGTAGTTTTAATGTATTTGTTTTATTCTGGGCATAGATTATTGTGTCATTTAAAATATAAAACAGGAAGCACAGTGTTGCTATAAAATTTCCTTTTATTATCTCAAAGCATACCTCCAAATTAATGTTTATTAATTAATAGTCTTCTTTTTCTTTTTCTTTTCCTTTTTCTTTTTTAAATCCATTTGGGGCTTAAGACATATTAAATGTTCATATATTTGTGGATTGATATTTGAATGTATTTATATTTTACTCTAATAGGAAGAAAAAAACCTTATTCATGGGAATGTGTGTGCCAAAAACATTCTACTTATCAGAGAAGAAGACAGGAAGTCAGGAAATCCTCCTTTCATCAAACTTAGTGATCCTGGCATTAGTGTTACAGTTTTACCAAAGGACAGTAAGTTCTATAGGGATCATATTTAATTTTATTAAGCTTTACTTGGAGGGTTGCATAAACACGTTAATTTTTCTTAAACCATTTTATTGGCATGTTCTTGATTAATAATAAAATTTATCTACCATTTTTAGCAATCTAAATTAAGTTATAGTTACATCCTAGTCTCTGTCCATTTGTCCTTATAAGCATGCTACTAGGGATTAGTGCTAATTCAATACCAGCAGGAATCCCCATTTGGGGTATGGTGAAAAAGAAAATTTTATCAGTGCAAAACAGCTAATTGTGATATAGCGCTGCTGTGAATATAGCAAGACTGTGAGGCAACTCTGGGGCCAGGCCCCTCTCTGGCTAGACAGCTCTGCTCTGCTCCTTGATGGTCTGCTCTGCTTTGTGCTAGTCTGCTTTGCACTGTGCTAGTCTGCTGTGCTGTGCTTTGGTCTGCTCTGTTCTGTGCAAGACTGCTCTGGCCTCCACTGGTCTGCTCTGTGTTCTCTGCTGAGAAGCCAGGGAAATGCAGTTCTCAGTATTTGGAGGAAATAGAAAATGCCTTCTAGAACCAGAGGGGAGCTGGCTTATATAGACAGAAGTTCCAGACCCTGGTCCTTGATTGGTCTGTCCTGATGCAAATGAAGACTCCAGATCCTCACAGTTTGATTGGTCCAAAAAGTACTGTCTTTATTGGTCAGAATAGAGCCCTCTAATTGGTTGCAGCTGCACAGCTCCAGTTGGATGGGGAAAACTTTAGTCTTGTTGGTTGAAATACGATTTCAGGAACTCCTTTATAAGGACTAACTCAAATGGCAGAAACAATGCAGCAGGCAGTTCAGTGCAGAGGCCAGTAGTATAGTGTAGACTTCTTCCTAAAGTGCAGTTTGCATGAGAGGCCCTTGTACAGAAATGGCTGCTAGGCCCTAGGGGTTTTTTGTTTTGTTTTTTAAAATTTGAGCCCAGTTAGCTACCAGGAGCCCTTCTTAGTAGGCATCTTTCTCAGGGTCCACAGGACTATAAGATAATGTTTTTAAAAATTCTTTATTGTTGAAAATATTACAGATGTTCCCCTTTTTCCCCCACTGACCCCTTCTAGCCCTCACCCAACCCCACCCCTGCCTTCCCTTTGTGATTTGACAGTCTTTTCTATACTTCTATACCTCTGGATCTATTTTGTTCATCAGTTTATTTTGTGTTTTAGATTCCACATGTGAGTGAGATTATGTGATACTTGTCTTTCTCTGACTGACTTATTTTCCTTAGCTTAATACTCTCTAGGTATAAAATGTCCATACTACCCAAAGCAATTTATAGATTCAATGCAATCTCTTTTAAAATATCAATAGCATATTTCACAGATCTAAAACAAATACTCCAAAATTTATGTGGAGCCAAAAAGACCTTGAATACCACAGCCGTCTTCAGAAAGAACAAAGTTGGAGGGATCACAATACCAGATATCAAGTAATACTACAAAGCCACTATAATCAAAACAGCCTGGTACTGGCACAAGAACATGCCTATAGATCAATGGAATACAACAGAGACCCCCATAAATCAACCTGTCATTATTCTTAATATTTGACAAAGGAAGTAAGAGCATACAATGGAGTCAAGACAGTCTCTTCAATAAATGGTATTGGGCCCTGACCGGTTTGGCTCAGTGGATGGAGCGTCGGCCTGTAGACTGAAGGGTCCTAGGTTCGATTCCGGTCAAGGGCATGTACCTTGGTTGCGGGCACATCCCTGGTAGGGGGTGTGCAGGAGGCAGCTGATTGATGTTTCTCTCTCATCGATGTGTCTAATTCTCTATCCCTTTCCCTTCCTCTCTGTAAAAAAAATCAATAAAAATATTTTTTAAAAAATGGTATTGGGAAAATTGGACAGGTACATGCAAAAAAAATGAAACTATACCACCAGCTTACACCATACACAAGAATAGACTCAAGCCCTAGCTGGTTTGGCTCAGTGGATAGAGCATTGGCTTGTGGACCTAAAGGGTCTCAGGTTCAGTTCCGGTCAAGGGCACATGCCTGGGCTGTGGGCTTGATCCCCAGTAGGGGGCATGCAGGAGGCAGCTGATCAATGATTCTCTCTCATCATTGATGTTTCTATTCTCTCTCCCTCTCCCTTCCTCTCTGAAGTCAATAAAAATATATTTTAAAAAAGAACAAACTCAAAATGGATAAAAGACTTAAATATAAGTTATGAGACCATAAAAATCCTAGAAGAAACCATAGGCAGCAAAATTTCAAACATCTCTCCTAGCAATATGTTTGCCGATACATCTCCTAGGGCAGTGATGGCGAACCTATGACACACGTGTCAGAGGTGACACGCGAACTCATTTTTTTGGTTGATTTTTCTTTGTTAAATGGCATTTAAATATATAAAATATTTGTTTTACTATGGTTGCAAATATCAAAAATTTCTATATGTGACACGGCACCAGAGTTAAGTTAGGGTTTTTCAAAATGCTGACACGCCGAGCTCAAAAGGTTCGCCATCACTGTCCTAGGGTAAGAGAAACAAAAGAGAAAATAAACAAATGGGACTACATCAAAATAAAAAGTTTTTGCACGGCAAAAGAAACCATCAACAAAATGAAAAGGGAGTTCATTATATGGAAGAACGTATTTGCGAATGATACATCAGATAAAGATAATTTTGTTGTTAATCCTCACCCAAGGATATTTTTCTATTAACTTTTAGAGAGAGTGGAAGGAAGGGGGATAGACAGAGAATAAACATTAATGTGAGAGAGACTCATTGATTGGTTGCCTCCCGAATGTGCCCCAACTGGGCCGGGGATTGAGCCTGCAACCGAAGTATGTACCCTTGACTGGAATCGAACCTGTAACCCTTCAGTCCCTGGGCCAATGCTCTATCCACTGGGCCAAACCGGCTATCCCTAATTATGTATGAAAGGTCAGATTTTATTCATTCTTTATTTTTATATTTATTTATGTGAAAATCTTAGCTATATTTCTGAATATTTCCTTAGAGTAGATCACTACGGTGCAATTACTGGATCAAGAGATGGGAACATTTTTTAGGCTCTCAATACAAGCCATCAGGGAGCACTCTGAAAAAGTGGTACTCAGTGACCTAGAGGGCTTTCAAGCATTGGAGAACTCTTAATTTAATACATTAAAATCACACCTCATTATTTTGCTTTATTCTGTGATTATTCATGACACTAAACAATTTTTCATAAATTGTATATTTCTATTTTATTTATTTTAATTTTTAAAATATACTTTTATTGATTTCAGAAGGGAGGCAGAGGGAGAGAAACATCAATGATGAGAGAGAACCATTGATCAGCTGCCTCCTGCACACCCCACAGTGGGGATCAAGCCTGCAGCCCAGGCATGTGCCCTGACTGGGAATCAAACCATGACCTCTTGGTTCATAGGTCAATGCTCAACCACTTAGCCACACCAGTGGGCATGTATTTGTTTTTTACTGCACTGTTTCTGCACATCTTTTGTTCATTTTTCTCTGCGGGTCTTAGTGAACTTTTTTCGATCAGTGTGTATTCTTCATGAAACAATTTGGTTAACTTTTCTCATTTTGGTTGAATTCTTTACATCCTGATTTACCTTTTAATTTTTTTAACCTTAAGATTGTTTAAATATGAAAATTTATTGATAATTTTTTATGATTTCTTCCATTGCTTTTATACTTTGAAAATTCTTTCCAATCCACAGATCAAATATTTACCTAAATGTTTTTTCTAAATATTTTATGTTTTTTGTTTACATGTTCTGCTCTTTGAACTGGAGTTTATTTTGATGTTGTGCAATGTATCTAAATTGACATTTTTTGGAGGACTTAGCCAGTTTTACCCTCTGTCTCTTTGGTATTAATTAATGTGTCCTTCCTTTGTCCTCTACTGCATTTCTCTAAATACTGGGATGTGCTTTAGATGTGTACTTCTCATACCTTTGTCAAATAATTTTTGTTTTCTTTACTATTTTATACATAATTAAAAAAAACAGTTTTAATTCCTAATTATGTATGGAAGTGCAGATTTTATCCATTTTGTTGCATTCACACTGGATGTCTATTGTTGTGTTGGCTGTTGTAATTTTTTTATTTCACAGTTTAAGGAAAAGAGGTCATTGCCCCTGACTAAGTAGTCAGGTATTGCAGGTTTTAAAAATTCTTGCGGCACATGGGCTTAAAATTGGTGACTTAATGGAAAAAAGTTTAGTTGATCCAGGAGTTTTTGTACAGAGTTCTAATTCTCTTAGTGCTAATAAAAAATTGTGTGATTTTGGGCAAATTATTCAGTCTTTATGGATCTCAGTGTTGTAATTGTTAAAAATGAGATCTTGAATTAAATGATTATTCAAATCAGTTTGAAAATGATTTGCATATAAAAGAATTACTTACTTGTGAGAACTATTTAACTATACTATGTTCCTATCACTTAAAAGTTCTTCAGGAGAGAATACCATGGGTACCACCTGAATGTATTGAAAATCCTAAAAACTTAAACTTGGCAACAGACAAATGGAGTTTTGGTACCACTTTGTGGGAAATCTGCAGTGGAGGAGATAAGCCTCTGAGTGCTTTGGATTCTCAAAGAGTAAGTTCTAGACTGCGGGGTTGGATTAATTTTGTGATCCTTGATGATTCTTTCACGATTTTATATTTTTTAATATAAAAAGAAGGGGTTTTAAAAAGAAGGGATTGATAAGGCATTACACAATTCTCAATGTGTGGTTCTTTAATTATAGAAGCTACAGTTTTATGAAGATAGACACCAGCTTCCTGCACCAAAGTGGACAGAATTAGCAAATCTTATTAATAATTGTATGGATTATGAACCAGATTTTAGACCTTCTTTCAGAGCCATCATACGAGATCTTAATAGTTTGTTTACTCCAGGTATGTATTATTGATTCTCCAGCTATCTTTCTGTTTTTTTGTGGGTTTTTTTGTATTTAACAAATCTTTACTAATTTTGTAATCCTCTCAATAAGTTCTTTGATGTCTTTTAGAATCTCATATGGGCATATGACTTTCCTACTTTATACATATTCTAGACTCCTTGATTGAGCAATATTTACATTTAAAAAAAGGCTTTTTCTCCTTCATTTACCCAATTTTAATATGCTACTTGATGACAGTATATTATAAAAGTTTATCTTATTTGAGTTTTTAAAAAATAATTATTTGTTTTTTAAAAACTAGTTTTCATACATTTTATAATTCATTTTCTAAACATGAAGTAGATTTGTTTTTGTCCACTCCTTTAAAGTATGTAGCTAAATATGCATGTGTCTGACCTACAGGTATTTCCTTTTCCGGTATTACTAATTTCACAAAGAAATCAGAATATATTCTTTATAAATATAAAAACTGCCAATTTTACAAAGTAATTATTTATTCTTTGTAAAAATCTTTCTTGAAAGCCTGTCAGATTGTGGGTAATAAGTAAAGGCTCCATTATTATAATCTAAACTATTAACATTATCCTGTGTTTAGTATTTCTAAATTCTAATTATTTTGGTCAGCTTGAATACATATTAACCCAGAGAATTTATTTGCCAGATTATGGTGTATTATTCTTTATTTCTGCAGATTATGAATTGTTAACAGAGAATGACATGTTACCAAATATGAGGATAGGTGCCCTAGGGTTTTCTGGAGCTTTTGAAGACCGAGACCCTACTCAGTTTGAAGAGAGACACTTGAAATTTCTGCAGCAACTTGGCAAGGTAAGATGAAAGAAGTTTTTTAAATAGTTAAATTATAGCCATAGAACATTTTATTTAGGAAAAAAAGGCTTTAAAGATTCTCTAAAGTTCACATTTCATAAAACTTTAAGGAGTATTTGTAGAAAAAAGTTTAGTTGTCAGATGTTGGAGAAGTGCTGTGTTAAACAGTTATCTTTAAGAAGAACTTTTCAGAATCTTTAACATGTAATATGCATTGAACCTCTTCAAATATTAGGTAACATTTCCCCAACTGATTTGACCATGGGACTGTTTCTTGGTAGAGGGTGCTTTATTAATGAAATAGAGAAAGGGACAATTAAGCCCTTCTTCTTCTTCTTCTTTTAAATCTTCAACTGAGGATGTATTTATTGATTTTAGAGAAGGGAAGAGAGAGAGAGAAATATTGATGTGAGAGACAAACATCCATCGGTTGCCTCTCACATGCACCACAACAACGAACGTGCAACCTAGGTACCTGTGACCTTTTGATGTAGAGGACACTTCAACCAACTGAGCCACACCAGCCAGGGCTAAATTAAGCTTTTCTACTCAAATCAGTGGGTCTCTAGTTTACTATATTCTCTTTTTTAGTCATCCGAGGAAGAAATAATCTGATTGTTCAGAGTCTAGATGTTGACTGGACTATGTTCACTTACACAGGCCTCTCCATAGGATTCTCACAACATGGCAGCGAGGGCAAACACCCAATGTGGAAACCATGGCCTTTTTATAACCTAATTTCAGTAGTGACATCTCATCACTGCTGTCTGGCCTGTGTAATTAGAGATTTAACTTTGAGCTTATATGTGGTCTAAGTTTTTTTAAAAATTGACTTCAAAAATATAGCTGAAAATAGAGTCTCTTAGAAACTTTAGCTTAACACTATGTTTTCTGTTCTTTAAGAATGCAATAATATCCAAAATATATTTCTTTGATTAATACCCAAAGCTTAATTGTAAATGTTATATATCAACTCTGTATAGATAATAAATCTTAATAAAAAGAGAAGAGGTTTCTTTAATGACTCACCTTAAAAACAAAAAAGTGGGAACATCCCCTTAGGCTAAAAATTTACTTTCTTGGGCAAATAATACAGACTGTGTACTAATCTGCTTAGGCTGACATAAAAAAATACCATAGTGGCTTTACCATCAGATATTTATTTCTGATAGTTCCAGAGGCTGGAAAGTCTGAAATCAAGGTTCTGAAAGGGTTTGGTTACTGGTGAGGGCTCTCTTAGTGGTCCTCATTTGGCCACCTTATTGACAGAGAGCTGTAGTGTCTCTTCCTCTTCTTCTTCTTCTTTTTTTATGTTAATCCTCACCTGAGATTTTTTCCATTGATTTTTAGAGAGAGTGAAAGGGAATGAGGGAGGAGGAGAAAGAGAGAGAAATATCTATGTGAGAGATACATCAACTGGTTGCCTCCTGTACATGCCCTGATTGGGGCTAGGGATCAGACCTGCAACCCAGGTACATGGCAATGACCAGGAATTGAACCTCTACCCTTTGGTGCTTGGCTGACACTCTAAGCATTGAGCCACACCGGTCAGGGCTCTTCTTCTTCTTTTAAAGGCACCAGTTCTATCAGATTAAGGCCTCACCCTTATGACCCCATTTATCCTTTATCGTCTCTTCACAGGCCCAGTCTCTAAATACATTCATTGGGGGGTAAGGGCTTTATCACATGAATTTTGGGGAGACATACACATTCAGTTCATAATAGACCCTTACTCCATTCAGCTCACTGACAGTGATACCAAAGGGTGTATTGTGAAAAAGCGAAGTTCTTCCTGGAAGATAGTGATAGATAGCATGTCCCTTGGGTTGTCTTAATAATTAATGTTCATGATTTGTGTCTAAAAGCTTTTTGGAAGTTGTTTATATTTCAGCTTTTAATTCCTTTTGAATAAATTAAATATATATGTTTACTACCCACCTGTGGAATTACTATTTTCTTTTTTGTCTGGAAAGTTACCTAATCTAAGCTTAGGGATGTGTGTTAATTCTGATTGTTGGAATTGCTAATGTAATTAGAATTTGTTAGTGTTTGTGTGGAAAATTTGAGATTTCTGTCCTGATGTGTTGTATTGTTCAGGGTAACTTTGGGAGTGTTGAGATGTGCCGGTATGACCCTCTACAAGACAACACTGGGGAGGTGGTGGCCGTGAAAAAGCTCCAGCACAGTACTGAAGAGCACCTCAGAGACTTTGAAAGGGAAATTGAAATCCTTAAATCCCTGCAGCATGACAACATTGTAAAGTACAAGGGAGTGTGCTACAGTGCTGGTATGTGGCCATTGAAACCTATTTTGAACTCAAGCTATGTTGTTGGCATCCTGCATAATAGAAACATACTGTGTCAAGATGTGGACTTATAACAGTGCCCAGAGAGAGAAGACGGAAGACTGCTTGGTGACGGTGGACTGTAACTACAGGAAATCTCAGACTAGTCGGTTAATCATTCTCTTCACTGAAAATGTTTGTTATCACCCTTGCTTATGCTTATTAAGCAAATGTCATTTTCAAAGAAAGAAATTGTCTTTGCTCATATTTTCTTTAAAAATATATTTAAATTTGATGCTTTTTGTTCAGTACAAAATGAGAAGGAAGTTTTCTGAAAGGTCCCAGGTTCGATTCCGGTCAAGGGCATGTACCTGGGTTGCGGGCACATCCCCAGTAGGAGGTGTGCAGGAGGCAGCTGATCGATGTTTCTCTCTCATCGATGTTTCTAGCTCTCTATCTCTCTCCCTTCCTCTCTGTAAAAAATCAATAAAATATATTTAAAAAATAAAAATAAAAAAAATAAAATATTTAAATTTGATGCTTTTTGTTCAGTACAAAATGAGGAGATGGAAGTTTTCTCAGCTTATTTTGATTTGCATTACAGAAGACTAAAACAACTATTTTAAAGCTTTTTAAAACTTTTTGATTCAAAAAGCCTGTGTTCTTTACTATTTCACCTTTATTTACGAACAAATTCTGTCATCTTAGACTCAGATTTTATATATCTTTAAGTCATTTATGTATGGTTGTTTTTTAATATTTCATCAGTAAAATATGGCAAAGCATAACATTATGTTCCCATTTGTGTTTTAAAAGGCCGACGTAATCTAAGATTAATTATGGAATATTTACCATATGGAAGTTTACGAGACTATCTCCAAAAGCATAAAGAACGAATAGATCATAAGAAACTTCTGCAATATACATCTCAAATATGCAAGGTACCTAATATTCTGGTTATTAGTTGTAGATGAAGTGAACGTGTTGAGGTAATTGTTAAGAAATTCTCTAGTTTATCTTAGATAATTAAGGGACTATAAATAGGCAAGACCATTGAAATTGATTATGTTTACAAAACTGGCTGAAAGAAAAAATGTTATTTTTATCCATAGGGTATGGAATATCTTGGTACAAAAAGGTATATCCACAGGGATCTGGCAACAAGGAATATATTGGTAGAGAATGAAAACAGAGTTAAAATTGGAGATTTTGGGTTAACCAAAGTCTTGCCACAAGACAAAGAATACTACAAAGTGAAAGAACCTGGTGAAAGTCCTATATTCTGGTGAGTATATTTTAGTATAATAAAATGGAAATTTAGAGCATAAACTTAAAACTTTAATTTTACTATTATTAATAGTTTGTCATTTATATATTTACTAGAGGCCTGGTGTATGAATTCGTGCACAGGTGGGGTCCAGCTGTCCCGCCCCGATCGGGGTCAGGGGGGCAATTGGGCGGGGCTGGCCAAGGGGAGGGGTTGCGGTCAGTTGGTGGGCCGGCCCTGCCCCCTGGTTGAACTCCCGGTCAAGGGGACGATTTGCATATTAACCTTTTATTATATAGGATAATAGTAGCAAAAATTTCTCATGTACTTGCTTTGGGCTTACATGCGTGTCATGGATTATCTCATTTAATCCTCATAAGAATCCTTGGAGAATATGTATTAATATCTCATTTTAAGCATGAAGGAACTGAATTGTAGACAGGGTAAAGAGCTTGCTGAAGGTCAAGGTTTTTTAGTTTCCACATATTATATCAAGTGAAATCATTTGGTATTTGTCTTTTTCTGTCTGACTTATTTCACTTAGCATGGTACCCTAGAGGTGTTGGAGGTGTCCTAGGGAGATGGATGAAAATGGTGAAAGGGAATAAGTAGTACAAACTTCCAGTTATAAAATAAGTCACAGGGGTATAATGTACAGTACAAGGAAGATAGTCAGTGGTATTATAATAACTTTGTATGGTGACAGATGGTTACTAGATTTATCACTATGATCACCTCATAAGCTATGTAAATGTTGAATAACTATGTTGTATACCTGAAACTCATATAATATTATATGTCACTATATTTTAATAGAAAGAAAAGAAAGTATTACTTAATTTTTTTTAAGTTTACCATAAGAAGAGGATAAGAACAAGAGGATGAGGGCTTGTAAGTGAATGGCATAATTGCAGAGCAAACAGGGAGTAATTGGGGCTAGAATGATATTGAGCCCTGTACAACATGTTAAAGAGATCAGCCTTTATTTAGTAAACATTGTGTATGTGAAAGATGTAGAGGCTTTACCCAGGGAATAACATTGTAAGAGTCATATTTTAGGAATATGAATTTACTCCCCCCCCCCACCTCTACTTTTGGTGCAGAATATCAGTTCTCAAAGTATGGGGACCCCTTGTACCCCCTTTAGGGAGTCTGTTATCAAAAGTTATTTTAATACTAATACTAAGATGTCATGTGCTTTTTTCACTCTCCTTTTTTCATGAATAGATAGTGGAATTTTCCATAGGTTATACTCTTATACTCTCTGTTAAACCAAACAGTAAAGAAACTTTAAAAATGTAAAACAATGCTACTCTTCTCACAGAAGCATTCTTTTTATAGTAATTTCAGCTTTTTTTCAGTAATTTTTAAGAGTGTATAGGAGCCTTTGATCTAATGGTTGGAGAACTGGTTTAGAGGGTACATTAAGGTGAGGCTAACAGCAGGGAGAAGCTAGAAAGAAAACAGTTTTATTACTGAGTAAGCATTAATCCAGAAGGTATTGTGCATCAAAAGCAATCTGCTTATAGATTGCAAAGAGAGAAAGAAATCTTATTCTTTCTTATGGCCAAGCAAATTCAATCCATTACATACATTTTCTCATGATAAACAGTAACTAGTCCCCAAGTGAGAGGACTTGACATCACATTTGTCACACATGGTTCATCCTAAATTCACTGGGTAATTGAAGTCACCAGGTATTAGCTAATTGGCTTTACCAAAGGAAAAATAAACTATAACTTATGACAAGAGATAATTTTGTAACTTGGAAGGAGGAATCTGCTGAAGTCAGGTACCTACCCTCTCACAGAAACTGAGAAATAGGGGTGCTGACTTCCTTGATGATTATATTACAAAGAGATGGTTCCCGGGTTCTTGAGAAAAACATATCGTAAAGCTGGCAAGAGGCATTTGAGCAAAAGCTTTAAAAAATACTTACTTACATTTGAAAGAGATAAAGAATTTACAATGGTAAGTTTTCTGAAATAAATGCTTTAAGGAAAGAGGGGGAAGAGTCATTTTCCTCATTTTCAACAAGGAGAATTATATTTTTGATTTGTATTTATTCTTACAGTAGTGATGGGAGATTGGGAGTAGCCTTGCAGACTGGGGGAGGGAGGAGTGAGGAGGCGATTACAGGAGTGCTTTCAGGATAACCGAAGGATGAGAATAGTTTACAGTGGTTGGGGGAGTAGCACTGTCTTCAGGGATGTTATGTTCCATTTGTGGGCTAAAGCTAACATTTATTTAAAAGTATAACTATGTTAAGTGTTTTTAAAAACGAAATATAAAATTAATATAGCATTGCATAGTTAATTGTGTGGCATAGGCTACAAGTATTATAGAAATTCAGTAGCATTGGGTCATAAAAACCTTGAGTAGTCAGAGAAGGATTTATGGAAGTGAGTATATTTTAAAGAAGAGATTAAATTTTTGTAATTTATATTTTAAATCTCATCAATCTTAAACATCTCTGTTATCACTCTCTATAATAAGGATAAACTTAGCAATGTTACCAGGATATTCACAGTCCATTAGCCAAAATTCTCCCTTGGTTAGTGTTGATACTTAAGTAGATAGTCACACCATTTCTCCCGGACTTTCTAATTTTCTGTGCTACTTTACAAAAATCACTTCCTTGGGATGAGCAGGTTTTTTCTTTTACGTATATGTTAATAGCTTCAAGTCTTGCTCCAGTTTAGAAGCAACGTTTTCTGTCTATGGTACTTTGCAGTTAACCCTGGTGTTTCCTATAGAGACAAAAATGGTTTGTTTGTTTGTTTGTTTTGAGTTAACTTTGTGTATTTGGAGGTTCCTAAGAACACTCTCAGATTTGATATTCACTAGGAGGATTCATAGCACTCAGCATACAGCCATATTCGTAGCTATGATTCCTTACAGGGAAAGGACACAAAGCAAATCAGCAAAGGGGAAAGGAGTCTGGGCCAAAGCTGGAGGAAATCAAGCACAGTCTTCGAAGGTCCTCTCTCAGTAAAGTCATGTGGGACACACTTCCTTTTCCCAGCAGTAATTGTGACAACACAGTGCCCAAGGTTTGTGTTGGGACTGGACACATAAGCACCCTCTGCCTGGTATGTACCACAATTTCAGACTCCTAGAGGGAAAGTAGGCATTCAGCACAAACCATGTAGTTTGCAGAAACATTTTAGGCAGAGTGAGCCCCTCTTATCATTTAGGGAATTGTGGAAACACTCCTGAAATCTAAGTTCCCGGTACCAGTCAAGTGTCAATATTGCAAGCAGGCCTTTTTTAGGATGACAGCCTCAAGCCTGCTATGTTAACTCTTTCCTGTACATCTTGCTTTTTTTAATTTTTAATCCAATTGGTTTGCAGCTACAAACAAGAGTTGACACATCAAGTAACCGCCTTTTAAATGCTTCCCTATTTCACAGGTATGCTCCAGAATCACTGACAGAGAGCAAGTTTTCTGTGGCCTCAGATGTTTGGAGCTTTGGAGTGGTTCTATATGAACTTTTCACCTATATTGAGAAGAGTAAAAGTCCACCAGCGGTCAGTATGTTTTTATTTACTTTCAACTTTTTTTTAACATCAGAAAAGCTTTTGCCAAACAATAATAGTAAGCTTAAAGCTCATCTAGCCTCTTCTTGCTTATTTGTAATACAACATCCAACAAAATAACCTTAAACTTATTGATTAAATTAACTTGAATTTTTAAAAAGAAGAGGGGTAGAGTACTCTCCTATATAATAAAAGCCTAGGGGGCATCGCACAATGTCACAAGGTGGTCGCCACAAGATGGCCGACAGGGGAGGGCAGTTGTGGGCGATCAGGCCAGCAGGGG
>NW_005871178.1:3121143-3123835 GCF_000147115.1 Myotis lucifugus
CTAGAAGGAGAGGGCAGTTGGAGGCGATCATGCTGGCAGGGGAGCAATTAGGCGTCAAGCAGGCCGGCAGGGGAGCAGTTAGGTGGTGATCAGGCTGACAGGCAGAAGCGGTTAGGGGCAATCAGGCAGGAAGGCAGGCAAGTGGTTAGGAGCCAGCAGTCCCGGATTGTGAGAGTGATGTCCGACTGCCAGTAGTTGGACATCCCCCAAGGCGTCCCAGATTGGAGAGGGTGCAGGCTGGGCTGAGGGACACCCCCCCTCCCGTGCACGAATTTCGTGCAGTGGGCCTCTAGTTTACTATATTCTCTTAATATTATTCTTAATACATCCAATAAACTCATTCATTCTAGGAATTATTGCAAAAGTTAAACTTTTAAAGTAGTTTTTTTCTGATCATTATAGAATTTTCTTTAATATTGAAAAGTATGAAAAAAATCCTCTCCAATTCAACTACTCAGAGGTAACTATTTTAGTACTGTGGTATGTTTTCTTCCTGGCTTCTTTTAAGTTTATATGTAAAAGTAAAACTGTATTAAAATAATTTTTTTATAAAATAAAGGTTATACTATACAGCTTGCTATCTTGTTTTTTTAATTAAGTATTAGAGCATGGATATTTTCCTTTATTAGTAACTATTTACTGAAAATATGGCTTCTAACTTTTGGATAGCATTTCATAATAAGGATGTAATTTCTAAACAATTATTTTCCATTTTCAGTCTTTTATGTAACACCTCAATGAACATAGTGAACATCCTTATACATAAATATTTGTTTCTCTGTGGTTGTCACCTTAGAATAAAAGTTTAATAATAGATGAAAAGTTATGAACTCTTTTAAAGGTTCTTGAGTTTTTCAAAATGCTTTCCAGAAAAGCTATATCAGATTACATTCTCAATAGCAGTGCACAGGGTATGTGCATTTCATCATTTGACAGTATTCACTATTATGTTTTTATGCAGCTTTGCCAAATTAGTAGGAGAGAAGTTGCATCTATTTGATCTGAAATTGCATTTCTCCTATTAGTGTGACTGAACACATACTTATTAGGTATTTGGTGTACATATGTGTGTGCATTGTCTCTTTATGTGCTTTGCCCATTTTTATTTTAGTAATTTTTCTTACCAGTTTATAAGAGCTCTCTATATTTCAATAAAGGATGTGCTGTAAATATTTTCCTAGCTTACAATTCAGATTTTTATGAATTTTTAACACTTGAACATATTTTTCTCTCCATGTACTTTTACTTAAACATTCATTCTGCACTCTTTTTATTATGCCCTCTTTTACACTCAAGTTTTTATTTCAGCTGAAATGTAATGTAATGTGACATGTTAAAACAATAGCCACCAAAAAATGTAAATATAGTTTTAGTTCACTTGTTTTGGGCCCTTCTCAGGGAATTTGTGTTGAGTATATTACATTTATAGAAATGGCATTATAGAGGTTCCATATGTAACAATCCTGTCTGAAGTATTCCTGAAAAGGAAGTTTTAAAATAGTTTGACTTTTTAAAATATTTTTCATTGATTTTTTTAGAGAGAGAGGAAGGGAGAGGGATAGAGAGGTAGAAACATTGATGGGAGAGGAACATCATCAATCATTTGCCTCCTGCATGCCCCCTCTGGGGACCACGCCTGCAACCTGGGCATGTGCCCTGACCAGGAATCGAGCCAGCAACCTCTTGGTTCCTGGGTTGATGCTCAACCACTGAGTCACACCAACCAAGCAAAATAGTCTGTTTTTAAAATGTTTCAAACATATAAGAAAACATACATATACAGAATTGTTCCCATTTATTGGAAGAAGTTGAGAAAGATTTCTGCTTCAAATTAAATGTACCCCAAAAATCTCACTGAAATGTGGGTTTATGTTTCAGGAATTCATGCGTATGATTGGCAATGACAAACAAGGACAGATGATTGTGTTTCATTTGATAGAACTCTTGAAGAATAATGGAAGATTACCAAGACCAGATGGATGCCCAGATGAGGTCACAAATTTATTTATTTTTTTTATCCATAGTAATCATACAATTTCTTGCTCTTTTAGAACAAGGACTTCAGGTCACTTGATCAAATTTAATTGATGAGCTTTTAAATAAATAGCATCCTATATAATAATCCTATATAATAAAAGGGTAATATGCAATAGACCAAATGGCAGAAAAACTGAACAACCAATCAAAGAGTAATATGCTAATGATATGCTAAGGTTGCTCAACTGTTCGCTATGACATGCACTGACCACCAGGGGGCAGACACTATGACCGGTAGGTTAGCTTGCTGCTAGGGTCTGGCCGATTGGGACTGAGCGAGATGGGCCAAACATGCCCTGGAGCCCTCCTGCAGTCCCTCCCTGGCCTGTTCGTGCACCGGTGGGGTCCCTCAGCCTGGCTTATGCCCTCTTGCAATCTGGAACCCCATGGGGGATGTCGGAGAGCTGGTTTCAGCCCAATCCCGCAGGCCACTCCCCTTGGGAGGGCACCAGACACAGGGCTCATGGCTGGCAAGTGCTGCTGCAGCAGCACGAGCCTCTCCCGATTGGGACTGATTGGGTGCAAACCTGTGGCAGGCACAGAGGGGCCGAGATGAGCACGAGCCGCAGGTAGGAGCTGCAGGCGGCGTTGGACTGCGGGTTTCGGCCCAATCCCTGCAGGCCACCCAGAGGGACCCCACCTATGCACGAATTCA
>NW_005871178.1:3123935-3186474 GCF_000147115.1 Myotis lucifugus
GGGTAATAGGCAAGTTACCCCTCCCCCCCTTACAAGTGGGGGGCTTACAACCACGCCGGAGGGGGGGTTAGTGAGGGACGACCAACCGGTTGAACAGAGGCTGCGGTGGGAACCCAGCCAACCAGGGTGGCAATGGGGGGCAACCAGGCGGCCAGGGGGGGGACCAAGGTTTGATAAGGCCGGTGGGGGGGGGGAAGTTAGGAGCACCAGCTGCCAGGGAGGGGGCAGTTGGGGGCGACCAGGCTGGCAGGGGGGGAGTTAGGGGTGATCCAGCCGGCACACAGAGGCAGTGAGGGGCAATCAGACCGGCGGGGGGAGGGGCAGTTAGGGGCAACCAGGCAGGCAGGCAGGTGAGCAATTAGGAGCCAGCGGTCCAGGATTGTGAAAGGGATGTTCGACTGCCAGTTTAGGCCTGATCCCTGGAATCGGGCCTAAACCGGCAGTCAGACATCCCCCAAGGGGTCCCAGATTGGAGAGGGTGCAGGCTGGGCTGAGGGGACCCCACATCGTGCACGAATTTCGTGCACTGGGCCTCTAGTAATTATATAACTGTGGATCTAGGCACAGATACCTATATGGAAGAATTAAGTGGGAGTTCTGAATTCATGTCTTCTGCCAATTAAAAAAATAACACTTTGTGTTCATTGTAATTCTGGTTTATTTTCTCTTTTACAGATCTATCTGATCATGACAGAATGCTGGAATAATAATGTAAATCAACGTCCATCTTTCAGAAACCTAGCTCTTCGAGTTGATCAAATAAGGGACAACATAGCTGGATGAACAAAATGAACTTCACTCTGAGGCCAAAATAAAGTTAGAGAACAAAGTTTTGTATTTCACATTGCTGTGGACTATTACTACATATATCATTGTTATGTATATCATGATGCTAGCCACAAGGATGTGGAAATATCTGCTCAAAACTTTCAAAGTACAGTGGGGCCTGACTTACGAGTTCAATTCGTTCTATGATGGAGCTCGTAACTCAAATTACTCGTATGTCAAATCATTGTGATGTTCGCTGCGCCAACTAGCGGTGGGGTATCTGAAGCTGGCTCGTAACCCGAATTTTAGCTCGCAACTCAAAGCAAAAAATCGGCCGAGAGACGGCTCGTATCTCAAAAAACTCGTTAGTCGGGACACTCGTAAGTCAAGGCCCCACTGTATAGTGAGTTTTTCTTTATGGGGACACCAGTAAAAGAAATGGATGAAAAGTTCTTAGTAAAGAATTTTGTAAAAAGTTTCATGAACTTAGTCAATTAACATCACTTTTCTTTGGCAAAAGAAAAAAATAGATGTTTTTTAACTCAGAATTTTGAGAGATGAAAAAATTGTAATATAAATTTTACAATGTTAAAGAAGCACAGAATACATATGTACAGTTTTTACCACAGTGAATGTATAATACCTTGGCATCTTGTGTGATCTTTTACACAAGGGCTGGTTCATTAATGATGTTTTCTAATTTTTCCATAGTTGATCTAAAATAACTTCACTATACAAACAAATTAAGATGCTCAAATAATTGAGTAAGCACTTTTGTGTTCTTGTTCATCTATATCACTGGCCAGCAATATAAGCAGGTGTACACTTTTTGCTTATCATTCTATGTACTGTAAATATTTTTCAAAGAAAAGGGAACAAATGTTTAGTTTTATTTGTATAGGGATTTCCCTAACTATAAAGAATACATTTTGAAATGGAACAAGTTTACAAAGCTGTAACACAATCTATTTTCTTATTTGTCTCCCTTGTATCTATTTGTGATGAGTATGTTGTTATTTTTTTTAAATAGATCTCTAAATTTTTCTAAGACTGGTAAATAGTTTTCTTTTAAAATTTTGAGATTACGAATGCAGGATTATTGTCATCCCTTGAGCTATTGGCTGTCAGTATGATTCTTGAATCCTTGGGACCTATCATCATGCATTAAATTTAACCTATTAAGATTCATAGTATGGGTTAGGGATGTTTTTTTAAGACTGTATTTTAGGGGTTTCAGAAATCTCTTGTAGTCTCAGAATAAATATTCTCTTAGAAAATTTAGAAAGTCTTATATTCAAAGGAGAAATGAGAGGAAATTGGTAAAAAAAAAGTATGCTTGTTATTTTATTCCAGAATGCCAGTAGAAAATTCATAATATTCCTCCAAGAAAAATGAGAGTATACTTATTTTCAGTGAAGTATAATGGGTTGTTCATTGTCATCATTTGTTTTAGTGCTACTCCATTTTATACACCGTACATAATATGAGGCGGTATTTATTGTTATTTATAAAAAGTTTAAAATACTTAGTATTTGGGTTAAAAAGAAAATAATTTCTTACTCTAGTTTCAGTGGTATGTGCTATTTTTTTAAACAGACTTTTAATTATTTTTCTGATTATTTTTTGGAGCTAGTTTTAAAGTGCAAATTCTGTAAGAAAAAATTCTTCACATGTAAAGTTTGAGATTCTTTTGGTTAGAAGGAAGGAAAGAGGAGAAATTCTTTTTACATGATCTTTGAAATATTTTAGTGGTTGCCGAATGAAAAAAATCATTTAAAATTTTAAAAGTTTTCTAGTAGATATTTTGATGAAAGTTGAATATAATTTTTATTTAATTTGTAAAGACTCTTCAAGATCTGTAAATACAGTGCAATTAAAGATCTCCATTTTCCTACTTTTCAAGTCAAAAGTATGTTGATGTGCTTGATTTCAGATTTTTGTATTAAAACTTAAGTTCTGAAAGGTAGAATTTTAAAGGTCTAAAACATTTTGTTTGTTTTTATTTATTTTATTATTATTATTATTTTCTATTGATTTCAGAGAGGAAGGGAGAGGGAGAGGGAGAGAGAGATGGAAGCATCAATGAGAGAGAATCATTGATCAGCTGCCTCCTACATGTCCCCTACTGGTGATCAAGTCTGCAATCCTGGGCATGTGCCCCTGACTGGAATCGAACCCAGAATGCTTCAGTCCACAGGACAGTGCTCTATCCACTGAGCCAAACCAGAGAGGGCCATTTTGTTTGTTTTTAAAAACAAGGATGTTAACTAAATTTTTTTAAACGTTTTTAATGTTTCAGTTTTTAGTTGTAGAGAAGAAATACTTTATAAGCATTTTTAAGTATTTAGAGTTGATGACTACTTTATTGTAAAATGTTAAGTTTTCAAGAGAATTATTATTCATTAAGGATTAGTAGTGTTTTAAATTTTGATTTTGACTATACATGAAAATAAATTGAACCTGTAGCTGTTTAGTTGTTTCTGCACAAGAAATAGGTAATTACTGTTCTAGTTAATGCCAAAATGTTTCTTCAAGTTAATATTCTTCAGAAATGAGGATAAAGATTTTTTTAGAATTCTGTAATTCTGTAAATATTCTGGTATAGTAAATTATACAGTCTTTATATAAATAATTCCTTATATCCATGGCTACCTGCTTTGGGACACAGTCACTTTTTTATGTTATTTATACATGTGCTGCCAGTACACTGTAATTTGCTGTGAAGGAGTGCTTTCTTACAACCCAAGACTTCTGCTATAAAGTCAAGTGAAATTTTTGTCACAACTATAACTTCTGATATTTCAACTTTATTTAAACAATTTTATTATGGAGTAGACATTAGAAAATACCCATAGTTCTATACCTGGGAGCCATTCTCCATGGGGTGGTGTTATATGGCCAGTTTATGAAGATGTGTTATTTTTTTCATTGTGCCTTTAGCATGTTCCCAAAAATTGAAATATTGATGTAATAAATATTCAGAAGTTATTTTCTTTTTTATTGTCTTTTAAATACCCCCACCAAGGAAGTGGGGGTATACACATTGGTTCAGGGATGTGCAGAGAAAGCCTTTTATAACAGTAAACTTACCTTTAGATTTTTTTTTAAAGAAATGCTTCCTAAGATTATGCTGCATGTTATTATGAACATTACTGTATCCACTGTAGTTCTTGTATTTAAATGATTTCTAATGAAAGTTTCTCTAGTTTTCCAGTATTACTTACTAAAGCTCTTTCACTTTGCTATCCCATATAATAAAACCCTAATATGCAAATCGACTGAACAACCTGTCGATATGACCAGCACTGACCACTAGGGGGCAGACGCTCAATGCAGGAGCTGCCCCCTGGTGGTCAGTGCACTCCCACAGGGGGAGTGCCGCTCAGCCAGAAGCTGGGCTCCCAGCTGGCGAGCACAGCGGCAGTATCAAGAGCCTCTCCCGCCTCCACTGCAGGTGGGTGGTAAGGGAGCGAGGGGTCCCAGACTGCGAGAGGGCGCAGGCCGGGCTGAGGGACACCACCCCCCACCCCCGGCATGAATTTCGTGCACCAGGCCTCTAGTATCAGAATAAATAATAAGAAGAATAAAGATGCCAGCAGGATTACCCAAGCAAAAGACTAGATTATATGAGATAAGCTTCATTTTATTTAAGAAAAACATCTGAGTATGAATATCAGAAATTTTATGTTTTCTCCCAGGTTTGGGTTGGTTGTAATTAATTTCAAGGTAACTAGATGCTAAGTGTTTCATGATGCTGATAGTAACATTAGAGAGATTTCAGAATGACACTGAGAGAAGAGAATTTAAAAATTTTCACATTAGTCAAATTTATAGTCAAGCCTTTAACTTTTCATATGAATCAAATTTCATATGAGTAAAATGTGCATTATGTACCTAATTATTAAAATATTTAATGTTTTTACTTTCTTGCAATATGTCGTTTTTTTAGGTTAAGAAATTAATTTATATTGTGCTTCTGCCAGATAGCATTGCTTAATTGGTGCAGGCCCTAAATATGGTTCATTCTTTTTCAGTCTTACAAATGTATAAAGAAAAGCCTTGTCTCCAGTGAAGCACCAATCTTTATTAATACAGTTTTAAAACTTGTTAATGATTTGCTTTGTGTGTTGGTCTCAGCCTATCAGTAACTAACGTTGTGCTTAGACTGGTCCCATGGTTCTTATTATGATTGCCATTTAGCAATAACCATCATTGTTGGGATGGAAGGATGGGAGAGGGAGGGGGTGGGAGAAAGACGAGCGAGGCAGAGAGGGAACATGCATTGGCCTGAGGCTTTCAAGTGTTGGGGCTCGAGCTTTCATGGGCTCATGGGCCCACTCTAAAACATAAGAGCAGGAATTTAAAGCATGGGAAGAAAAGAAAACAAGTGGCCCAAATGCTCATTTATTGAAATTAACCAAGATCTTTAAAGCAAAAGAGCCTTGGTGGAGACAGGCCATAGTACTGTGGCTGCAGTGTGTTTATTGGAGATAATCTTCTTTGAAGTGGATGTCTCAGCAAGCAAAGCTTGAGTCATACATTTAAAAGGAGAAAACTCAACTGTCAGGACTTATACTATATAAACAATCCATTATAAGGTCTTTCTATGCATAGCAGTTGTTTAACATCTTATTTTTGAACATAACTATAACGAATTTATAAAACGAGAGGGTTAAAAGATCTCAGAATCCTTGTTCCAATTGTCCATATTCTTAGGTTTTGTGAATAGTTTTGTTTTTAATAACTGTAGTAGGAAGCACTCCTATAAATGATATTTATCAGGGTCAAGTAAGTCAGCTTTGAGTAGTGTGAATAGACAGAAACATAGATTTTAGATCTGACTTGATAAATAACATTAATAGTGCAGGATGGTAAGGAAAAGATTGTGTTCAAACAAACAAGCAAACAAAAGAACTTTCACAGCCAAAAGCTTTAAGGTTTATTGAACCCTAGCCAGAAAAGGACCAGATCCTGAGGCAGAAGTCTAGACCACATCAGCAGAACTACATAGAAAAGATACACATGTCTGCCATTATGGCGTTGACGGGCACTTTTATACATTATGTTTTGAAGAAGAAAGATGTTTTGGAAGAATTTACATTGGTTACAGATAACAGGTGTGGGAAAAGGTGATGTAGAGGCAGTTTTATGGTAGGTGCCCAGTTGGTAGGAAGAAATATTTACTACTTTTTGATTGATTACGGGCAACAGTTCTGAAAGTTCATGCATATATGCAGGATGTGGCGGTGTCTAGTGGTTGGCTAATAAACTCCTGAAGGTTGATTTAAAGTTCCAACATGCATTCAGGAGTGTGAGTAGACTTTTGTTAGTTGGCCACAACTGTGTTAACTTAAAAAGGGACCTGGCCAATGTGGTCTGTTGGAGTGTCGTCCCGTGCACCAAAAGAAGGCTGTGGGTTTGATTCCCAGTTGGGGTACATATTTAGGTTACAGGTTCGATTCTTACTCGGGGTGTGTGGGAAGCAGCCGATCCATGTCCATGTTTCTTGCATCAATGTTTCTCTCTCTCTCTCTCTCTCTCTCTCTCTCAATCAAATTAAAATTAAAAAGCCTTTCAAAGTGAGAGGTAACAAGTATTTCTTTAAAATCAGTAAAAATGGGCATTTGGGATGCACTGATTCAGGTAGAAGCCCAAATAGTGTTTCAGTTAGGAGACAAAGCAGTGAGTATTCATGAGAAAGAGAAGGAGGACGATTACATTAATAGAAGGAAGGCATTTCTACTGGTGCATATAATAATGATATTAATTTTAAACAGCGTTTTAAATTTAATTTGGAGTTTGGTGGTCAGTCCATTAGTCATAAGAACTGCTTTCTTGTTATCTTTGTAAAGAATTCTTAGGGACACAATGTTTGCCTAATCCCAGTCTAAAGGTTCTTTTGCCTTATTTTAACATTCCAAAGATTTCAGGCAGTTCTTCTGGCAGAGCAGCTCCATATTAAAGTGGCTCTGTTTATATTATTGTTTACATTTTCCCACTTTTCAAGATTTTTTCTTGAAAGCATTGCTGATCAATTATTGGAAAGCAGTACTGATCAGTTATGAAAGCATCCTTCATCCTCCATTGTCAGGTGGCTCATTTTGTTGTCATCCCATTGTTAGTCCCTCACAGCTGGGGAGGCTCATTCCTGGGATATTATATAGAAGGGAAAGTGGTTTTTTAGCAGCCTTCGGCCACATTTGAGCAACAAGAGTGCCAGGATAGGAAAGGCTTTTAGCGTCATGTTTTTTTTAGATATCTTCTATGGTTTCTTCAGATTTTTCATATTAAGTCTCATAGGACTTAATGATCATCTTAAAATGTTGAGCAACTAGTATTATTAGAGTGGTGTCTTTATAACACTAAGCTATGCAAAACAAAGATGACAGCAAAGATTTTTATAATAACAAAATGCCAAGTTCATTTTAAAAAATAGATCTGTTCCAGAAGGCTATATCTGAAGATATTAAAGAACCATGAGGTGTAAGTAAGCACTATGCAGCACCTACTTGAGTGTTTATATTATTGTTTACAGCTGTTAGTGTAGATAGCTAGATATTGAGGAAGCAAAGGGAAGCAGACATTATTAAGCATGATCAAATGGGAAGCATGACCCTGCTTACTTCACCAGGAAGTTGTAGCTTCACACCACCACCGCCCACCCTCAGGGAACCACCGGTCTGTTCCTCACAGATCACTGGAGGAAGAGATAAAACACTAAAGAGGGAGGTAAGCACATGTGCAGTCGAAGTCCAAATGGCCCAGGGGAAGGCGCTTCTATGAGGCATGCATAGTAGGAGCCAAAATAGCAACCATAGCCTGCCAATCTAACCTGGGGAAAGAAAGAAAGGATTGGTTGGGAGGTGGACCCATCAGAAGCTCGAGAAAGTTTGGGAAGTTGATTGGTTATTTCAGAAAAGCTCCTGGTCCAAGACTGAGATAATATAACCCCAGGGAGCAGAGTTCTCCCAGTGACCTGCACTGGCCCCATTTGTTACTCCCCGTAGTAACCATGTGGGTTTAGCAGTCCCACCTGGGGCCTGTAGCAAACTGCATGGGCTCCAAAGGACTAAGCTTTAATATGAAACAGAACTCTGGACACTGGCCTTTGTTTTGGCCTTGATGAAGACAAATTTGGACTTTTCCCATGGCAGGAGGAACGGAGATGGGACATTGGAAACCCAGGGGCAGCCTTCTATTTCCACCCAAATAAATTTTACCACCAGCCTTTCAGGAGACCCATTTATTTCCAAAACTATTACAGAGGAAGAAATTTCCAAAAGTTGATAGAACTGTAAAGAACCGTCTATTGCCCGGCCGGCATGGCTCAGTGGTTGAACGTTGACCTGTGAACCAGGAGGTCATGGTTCTATTCCCAGTCAGGACACATGCCCGGGTTGTGGGTTTGAGTCCCAGTGTGGGGTGTGCAGGAGGCAGCCAATTCATGATTCTTTCTCATCATTGATGTTTTTCTCTCTCTCTCCCTCTCTCTTCCTCTCTGAAATAAATAAATTATATATATATATATATATATATATATATATATATATATATATATATATATATCCCAGTCTATTTCCTAAAAATGATTTAGACATCTGAGACCTGAGGAATAATGAATATGGTGCTGGGAAAAGGGAATTTCTAAAGTTTTTTTCAGATCTGATATTAATTTCACATTGAATGGGAATTTTCCTAACTTTTTTAATGTCTCTTATTTTAGGATTACTAAAATAACTGTGAAAGTTTAGAGTATTGAGTTAGAGCATAACTCAATCAAATGCCAAAAATTCTTTGGCTCTAGTAATTACCTAGGTCATTTTCTTTCTTTTTTTTTTTTTAAGATGAGTGTACGCCAATATTTCTTTTTAAAAAAAATGTTTTTATTGATTTTAGAGAGAGTAAGGGAGAGGAAGAGAGAGACAGAAACATTGATGAGAGAGAAATATCAATTGGCTGCTCCTGCACACCCCCTACTGGGGATCAAGCCTGCAACTCAGGCATGTGCCCTGTCCAGGAATCAGACCAGTGACCTGGTGCATGGGATGACAACTCAACCAACTGAACCACACCAGCCAGGCCCTAGGTCATTTTCTTTTAGCTCCAACTCATCTACTTAATGGCCATATTTTTAGTAGAGTTCTTTCTTCTTTCTAAAATAAAAAAAAAAAGACTGTATATGTGAGAGTTTATTTCTGAGCTCTTCATTTTTTCCATTAGTCTATATGTTTGCCAGTACCATACTGTTTTGATCACTGGAGCTTTGGTAGTAAGTTTTAAAATCAGGAAGTGTGACACTTTCCACTTTGTTGTAGTTAAAAAAAAAACAAAAAACTTTTGGTTATTTGGTGTCTCTTGAGATTCCATATGAATTTTAAGATGGGTTTTTCTACTTCCACAAAAAGTGTCATTGGGATTTTGATAGGGATTGCATTAAATCTTTAGTACACTTTGGGTAGAAGTAATGTCCCTCTTTTGTGGATTATCTCATTTTATCCATACAACTATGAGGTAGGTGCCATTTTTTTTCTCATTTTAAATGTGTGCAGACTGAAGTTAAGCAAGATAAGATAAATTCCAAAATCCTACATGTACAAAGAATGGATGCTGAAATTGCTGACATTTTAATTTAGGCAGTCTGGTTCCAATATCAGAGTTCATGTCACTTCATCATGCTGCCTTTAACAGTTTTGGCAGCACACATATAAAGCAGCAATAAAGTAGATAAACTGCAGGTACATTTCCCAGGTAGCAAGATGACAAAATCATTTTAGTTCCCAGTATAAATAAGTATTTTTTAGTTGGATAACTAACTATATCCTGTCCTATAAACGAAATAGTTAAAGTGCACAACAATTTGGTTAAATGTAGAAAGTAAGTCTTTGTGAAAGGAGCAATGTAAGGATGAGGAAAGTTGAAAGTAAATGAACTCCCCGGCCAATGTTTCTCAGTGGTTGAGCATCAACCCATGTACCAAGAGATCACCAGTTCAATTCCAGGTCAGGGCACATGCCCAGGTTGTGGGCTTGATCCCCAGTAGGGGGCATGCAGGAGGCAGCAGATAGATGTTGATGCTTCTCTCACATCGATGTTTCTATCCTCTCTCCCTCTCCCTTCCTCTCTCTAAAAATCAATAAAAACATATATTATAAAAAGTAAATGAACTTTTATTAACTTTAAATAATAACTATTATTTAAATTGAATACTCTCAAGTATAGACATATATATGGTTTTTTAAGGAACTAAATCATGTTTTCCATAGTCACCATAATATTTGCTACGTGAAGTAGGATTAATGGGGTGCAAGAAGAGGATCAGAGGTTTAGTTGAAATCATTTTATAGCTAAGTCCAAAGAAGTTACCTTAACTCTCCTACACCACAGATCTGAATTAAGAATAAAGCCAGGCTAAAGCCCAGCTCTTCTGACTGATAAATGCTGTATATACTAAAACATGCTAAATTACCTTATTTTTTGAAGAAATGAGCCTAGGTTGTAAACAAACCATAAACTTTACTTATTTAACTTTTTAAAAAAAATCTATTTTATTAATTTTTTTACAGAGAGGAAGGGAGAGGGATAGAAAGAAACATCGGTGAGAGAGAAATATCAATCAGCTGCCTCCTGCACACTCCCTACTGGGTGTGTGCCTGCAACCAAGGTACATGCCCTTGACCAGAATCGAACCTGGGACCCTTGAGTCCGCAGGCCGACGCTCTATCCACTGAGCCAAACCGGTTAGGGCTATTTAACCTTTTAACAAATCTTTTTTGAGAGCCTACAGTGAACAAGGCACTATGCTAAGTACTGTTAGTAAACAAAAATGTTTAGATCCTCAAGGGATTTTTAGTTGAGAAGGGAGTAGGATATATCTTTAGAAAGCATTACAAAGATAACTGCAAATATCTAGGGAAAAAACAACATGAAGAAGTAGCACATCTCTAAAAGGAAGTTACTTCTGATGAATTGGCAGTAGAGGAAATCAGTGGTAGGTAGAACTGAAGCAGTATCAGTTATGCATATAATATAGCAAATATGTATTTAACCGTTTGAGTCCCAAGCAGCGCGATCGCGCTGCTTGGTATTTCTCGACATAAAATAAAACAAGCGCTATCACGCTGTTTGGGTCTTTTCGTACTCATTTAGAGAAAGCGCGGTTGCGCTGTTTGGGATTCTTCGACAGTGTTTTTTCAATACCCCCTGGGACTCAAACGAATCGTATGTTTTCTCGACATAAAATCTCAGCGCGATCGCGCTGCTTGGGACTCAAACGGTTAATATATTGGAATCAGGTAAATAACCTT
Organism: Myotis lucifugus; assembly: GCF_000147115.1. Classification (NCBI taxonomy): domain Eukaryota; kingdom Metazoa; phylum Chordata; class Mammalia; order Chiroptera; family Vespertilionidae; genus Myotis; species Myotis lucifugus. The sequence goes on from NW_005871178.1 coordinate 3,135,008, forward strand.
GGAAGTGTAAACCTAGAACCAAGGTTGCAAAATTATTTTGTATGATGGTGAATGACTCAGAGAATTATGCCAAGTACAGCCATACATAACTATTATTTACAGCTGTCAGTTCAAAACTTGTAGGCAGAACACATTGTATTTTTCTCCACAAAATAGCCTCCCTTCTTAATGTACTTAGTCATCATAATGACACCATAATTCTCTTGTCATCATAGATGAGAATCCTTGAATAAAACCATTTGATTCTTGTTTTTATTTCTTGTACTCTTTCCAATCTTCCTCCTCACTGCATCAATCTCATTTTTTGCACTCCCTTATAATTTCATGTCTGTTCTATTGTAATAACCTAATTACTCTTTCTACATTTTCACATTGGTCCTACACATCATTGTCAGGCCATTATTCCCATAGTATAGTACAGTTTTAACCATGTCACTCTTCTGCTCAAAAGCTTTTCAACTCACCCCATTTCCTGCAGAATAAAGTTCAACACTCCAGAGTGTCACCGAGGCAGAGCCAGATTTCAACATCAAAAGAGTCTGGGTTAGGGCCTGCTGTGTTGATTGAACAACAGGAAGAAAGTACTTTTTAAAGATACCATCATTTGACTAACTTTTCCACCTGTCTCCTTGTATTCCTTTCATATGCCTTTAACTAGCATCCTTTTATTATAATATTAACAACTGTTATGCCAATATATTTTAAGTTATTGAAAAAGTACCACTTTTCAGGAGAATTACGCTCAGGAGGGTTAACTTCGTCTGCTCCCTTTTGTAAATGAGGATTCTGTCATTTGAAGACCTTCAAAACATGTCCCAAACTGCTTTCCCTAGATTTTCCTCCCACTATTCATCAATAATAACTTTCCAATCCAGCTAGACTAGTTTACTCACCATTTTCTGAAAGTATCTTGTAGCTTGGAACTAGAGAGGTGGCGATAGAAATGGAAAGAAGTAGAAAAGTATGCTACTGATAAATTGGATGGGAGGGATTAGAAAAAAGAAACAAATCAAGCATGTCTCTTAGGTTTTGGTTTGAGCGAATACCATCCATCTAGTTGCTGTGAGGGAGGTGGGGGGTTTAGAAGAATTCCATCTTGAACATGTTAAATTTGAGATGCCTATTGGATATCCAAGTAGAAATGTCCATAGGTAGTCATTTAAAATAATGGATATAGTTAAGGTAATATAAGAAAGTGTTGTTAGAAAAAGGAAGCAAGTAAAGGATCAGAACCTGAGACAATCGATTGAGGATGAGGAAGCAAAGAATGGTCAGTGAAGTGAGAGAGTGTGGTTTCATGAAAGCAAGAGAACAATGTGCTTTAAGTAGAAGAAAGTGGTCAACTCTGTTGAATGTATTTACTGAAGGACCAAGTAATAGGAGCACTGTGAACTGATGGGTAAGTTCAAGGGATAAGCTTCCAGACTCTATCAGGTTGAAGAAGTTATGAGGTTGGTAAAGAAGTGGAGACAGTAAATGTAGACAACTGTTTTGAGAAGTTTTGCCCTGAAGGAAAGCAGGAAAATAAGGTGAAACTTCATGTGGGTGTGAAGTTTTTTAGTTGGGAGATCTTAAACCACTTTTATATGGAGATGCTTGAGTCATAGAGAGAGAGAGTGACTGATGATATTGGGGAGAGAATTATAAAAGGAGTGAAATTTTGAATGCAATCCAGAGCACAAGAGAAAAATATCTCTTTAATAGATCACGGACACTTTTACAACTAGGGGGAAGATGGTAAAATGGAGTAAATACAGGTAGGTTTATAGATTTGGTGGTAGAAGCATGAGAGCGTTTTTCTCTGATTAACTCTACTTTCTCACTGAAATTTGAAGTCAAATTGCCATCTAAGAATGGTAATCTGATGGTATGCCTATGTCTGATTTGATTATTCTTTCCTTAAAGATTAAGCTGAAGCGTCTGCTTCTGGCCACATGGAGTAACTTGAACCAGGTTTGCCCTTTCTCTGTAAGGAAGTGGAGAACAAAACAAAACACCTAAATTCAGATATTGGATAACAGACACAACTGTGCTTCCCCAAAAGAAGGGAAACAAATGAGGTGAGTCTTATAATGGTTCCAATAGAAGCTATCTGAACTGAAGCATGAAGAGAAAACACAATCAAGCAAACAAAAACCAGACTATCACTGACCTGGGGGATACTATCAGGCAGTATAATCTGTGTAATGGAGCTCCAGAATAAACAGGAGAATTTAAAATTTTGAAGAAAGAGTGAAATTTTTCTAAATTCCAAATAATAAACACACAAATTCAAGAAGATCGTGAGCCCTAAGTAGAAGGAACACAATACAGTCACACCAAGGTGCATTAAAAACTATTAACTTGGAATTATATAAAATATCCAAAATAAAAATACCCTTCAAAGTAAAGACTTTTATATAAAATACTAGTGACCCAGTGCATGAATTTCGTGCATGGGGTGGGGGGTCCCTTAGCCCAGCCTGCACTCTCTCCAATCAGACATCCCTCTCGCAATCTGGGACTGCTGGCTCCTAACCGCTCACCTGCCTGCCTGCCTGATCGTCCCTAACTGCCTCTGCCTGCCTGATTGTCCCTAACCCCTCTGCCTGCCTGCCTGATCGCCCCTAACTTCTCTGCCTGCCTGCCTGATCACCCCTAACTGCCTCTGCCTGCCTGCCTGATTACCCCTAACTGCCTCTGCCTACCTGCCTGGTTGCCCCTAACTTCTCTGCCTGCCTGCCTGATCACCCCTAACTGTCTCTGCCTGCCTATTGATGGGCACTTAAGTTGCTTCTGTATCTTGGCTATTGTAAATAATGCAGAAATGAACATGGGTGTGTATATATTCTTTAAAATTTGTATTTTGGGTTTCTTTGGATAAATCCTGAGAAGTGGAATCACTGAGTTATAAGGTAGTTTCATTTTTAATTTTTTGAGGAAACTCCATACTGTTTCTAAGTGGCTGCACTGATCTGCATTCTCACCAACAGTGCACAAGGGTTCCCTTTTCTCCACATCCTCTCCAACACTTGTTTGTTGATTTATTGATGATAGCCATTCTGACAGTTGTGAGTTGATATCTCATTTTGATTTTGATTTGCATTTTTCTGACAATTAGTGATATTGAGCAACCTTTCCTATGTCTATTGGTCATCTATATGTCTTCCTTGGAGAAGTGTCTATTCAGGTCTTCTGACCACTTTATAATTGGGTTGTTTTTCTGGTGTTAGTTGTCTGAGTTCTTGTAATTTTGAATATTAATCCCTTATCAGATGTATCATTGACAAATATGTTCTCTCATTCAATAGATTATCTCTTCATTTTGATGGGTTTCCTTTGTTGTGCAAAAACTTTTTAGTTGATTTAATTCCATTTGTTTATTTTTTCCCTTGCCTGAGAAGATTTATTTAAAAAAATGTTGAGAAATGTCATAGATTATACTGCCTATGTTTTTTCTAGGATTTTCATGATTTCAATCTGACATTTAAGTCTTTAATCCATTTTGTTTATTCTTTTATATAAATTGATCTAGTTTCTTTTTTTTTTGTTGCTAGTATCTGTTTCATTTTCCCAGCACCATTTATTGAATAGACTGTCTTTATCCCATTGTATGTTCTTGCCCCCTTTGTCAAATATTAATTGGCCATAAAGGTATGGATTTATTTCTGGGTTCTCTATTCTGTTCCATTGATCTATATGTCTGTTTTTATGCCAGTACCATGCTGTTTTGATTACTTTGGACTTCTAATATAATTTGATATCAGCTAGTGTGATACCTCCAACTTTGTTCTTCTTTCTCAATATTGCTGATGTTATTTGGGCTTTTTGTGTGGTCCCATATACATTTTTGGATTATTTGTTCTAGTTCTGTGAAAAACAGCATTGGCATTTTGATAAGAATTACACTGAATCTATAGGTTGCTGTGGGTAGTGTGGACATTTTAATGATGTTAATTCTACCTATCAATGAACACAGTATATGCTTCCACTTATTTGTATTTCCTTCAGTTTTTTTTCTTTAGTGCCTTATAATTTTCTGAGTATAGGTCTTTTACATCATTGGTTAAATTTATTCTGAGGTAGTATTTTTTAATGCAATTATAAATGAAATTTTTAAAGTTTCCCTTTCTGATAGTTCATTAATGGTATATAAAATGCAACTGATTTCTGAGTATTAATTTTATATCCTGCTGCTTTCCGGAATTCATTTACCAACTCTAATAATTTTTTAATGGAATCGTTAGGGTTATTTATATACAGTATTATGTTATCTGCAAATAATGAGAGTTTTATTTCTTCCTTTCCAATTTGGATGCCTTTTATTTCTGCTTTGTTTTTTGTTTTTTTTGTTTGTTTGTTTGTTTTTGTTTTGTCTGCTGTGGCTAGGACTTCCAGTACTATGTTAAATAAGAGTGGTGATAGTGAACATCCTGTCTTGTTCCTTATCTTAAGAGAAATGCTTTTAGTTTTCCCCATTGAATATAATATTAGCAGTGGGTTTGTCATATATGCCATCGTCATTCTTGGTATCCCCTATGAGTGATAGCATCTCATCATTGCAGATCAGAGAGATAATGAGCTTCAAGACTATCATAAAACAAAATGCTTGTAGCACAAGATCAACAACTGTTTTAAACAGCTAAGGGAACAATCAAGGCCAGCTCTACAATCACCAAATCTGGGCAGATTGCGGGTGAAGTACTTAAGGAATTAATGGGAGAAAATTACATTGTTAAATCTATATATTCACCTTGAAAAAGTAACCTGAAGCCAGGAACAAGAATTGCTTTGAAATGATTACAAAGATATTTGTTAAGATCCACTTGTTTATAGCATGTCTCATAAAGACACAGGGAATATTTCTTTTTTCTAAGACCGGGGATTATCAGAACAGATCAGAGAATTAAGAGAGGTAATAGAACTATCTCTGACAAACCTAGAATTATTCCAGTGTAGGAATAATACTTCTAAAAGGCTGTTATTATGTGGACCACCAGTTATAGGAAAAACACTAATAAAAAGAGCTATTGTTATCCAACTAGACTGCAATTTATTTCTTTTTTAAAATATATTTTTATTTATTTCAGAGAGGGAGACGAAGAGAGAGATAGAAACATCAATGGTGAGAATCATTGATCGGCTGCCTCCTGCACGTCCACACTGGGGATCAAGCCCACAACCCAGGCATGTGCTCTGACCAGGAATTGAACCATGACCACTTGGTTCATAGGTCAATGCTCAACCACTGAACCATGTCGGCCAGGCTGGACTGCAATTTCTTAAACGTTGTTTCTAGTTCTATTGCAGACAAGTGCAAGGGGGAAAGTGCTTATTTGATTAGAGAAATATTTAATTATAAAGGGATCATCAGCCATGCATAATTTTTTATGGATAAATCAGTGCCATTGATGTTGGTTTTTTGATAGTACTTCAGCTGATAGATTCAGAGGACTTTAACGGAGTTACTAAATGAAATAGATGATATAATACTGTGCATAAAGTTAAAATTACAGCTACAAACAAGTACAGTGGATTCTATTTTGCTATCTCCAGGTAAATAAGAAAAAATAATTTATATGTAAGATTAGATATATTGACAATCCATGGAGATACCATTACAAAGCATAATATAATAAATTATTAGTAGCAAATATGATGTTTCCAGATAGCTTTAATGGAGCAGACCTGAGAAATATTTGCCCTGCAGAAGGTATATTTACAATGCATGATAATTATGAGTTTGTCGTGTAGAAAGGCTTCAGGAAAGCAATAAGAAGTGGCTGATTTTAAGGAGCCAGTGTCTAAATTGGATTACAGAGTTTTGATGGCTACACGACAGACACTGACTTAATGTAAAAATTAGTTAAGTAAAATGTACACAATGGCAATAATCTCATTAAAAGTGCATGAATAAAAAGATAATGATTTAAAACAAAAATAATAAAAATGTATTATGTGGTTTATAATATAAGTGGAAATAGAAGATCTAGCACAAATAGCAGAAAAGATAGAAGGGAGAATTGAACTATACTGTTGAAGAGGTCTTAAAATGCATGTGAAGAGATATGGACTGCAAACAAGCAAACCACTAGTAATCATTTGGAGTTTCAATTTATGATGAAAATTCATTTACCATCCTTGCCCTAAACCAATTCAAAACTTCTGAGTTACCGTCAGAGGCTTTATCATTCAAGCCCACTCAAGAAAACAGAAACCAAGCCAGAAAAGATTGTCACATTAACTATATCAGTACCTTCCAAACAAAGACAGAGTATCTTGGAGATTTTACAACTGAAAGAGATGAACTTTTTTTTTTAGTCCTCAATTGAAACTAAAAAGATTTTTTTACCAATTACTGTAATAAAACTCACGGAATTAAAAGTGTACCCACTATTATAGGAGTAGTAGTTGGTTAGTTATCTTTAAGTTAGTGGCACAAATGTATTAGAATACTGGAGTGAGCCATATAGTCATGGGCCTCAATATGTATGTCATACAGATGAATGCAGAACACTCCACAATCCATTTAAATGCAGCTTAACTGGCGAGGATGCGGAGAAAAAGGGACCCTCCTGCACTGCTGGTGGAAATGCAGACTGGTGCAGCCACTGTGGAGAACAGTATGGAGTTTCCTCAAAAAACTAAAAATGGAACTCCTATTTGACCCAGTGATCCCACTTTTAGGAATATATCCCAAGAAACTAGAAACACTAATCAGAAAGGATATATGCACCCCTATGTTCATAGCAGCAGAATTTACAATAGCTAAGATTTGGAAACAGCCTAAGTGCCCATCAGCAGATGAGTGGATTAGAAAACTGTGGTACATCTACACAATGGAATACTACACTGAAGTAAAAAAAGAAGGAACTCCTACCATTTGTAACAGCATGGATGGACCTGGAGAGCATCATGCTAAGCGAAATCAGTAGGAGAAAAATATCACATGATCTCACTCATTTGTGGAATATAATGAACAACATAACCTGATGAACAAAAACAAATCCAGGGACAGAGAAGCATCAATCAGATTGTCAAACCTCAGAGAGAAGGCAGGGGAGGGTGGGGGGAAGGGGAAGAGATCAACCAAAGGACTTGTATGCATGCATATAAGCATAACCAATGGACATAGACACTAGGGGGGTGAGGGCATGAGGGGAGGGTGGGGGGCAAAGGAGGGATAAGGACACATATGTAATGCCTTAATCAATAAAGAAAAAATTTTTAAAAAAGATGAACAAGTAGTTCTTAGATGTCTACATGGATCATGCCATTTCCAATAACATCTTCAATTACAAAAATAATGAAAAGTAGAGGTCAACAAAGAAAATACTGATTCCTATTATCACCATAAAGTATTGTCAGGTGCTTGCAAGTACACTTAGGTGTTCACAGCAGACAACCTACAAGGACAATTATAAAAATAAAAAATAAATAAATAAAAGTAAAATAAACATATTAAGCTTTTATTAAGTTAGTATAATTCCTATGATGGTTAGTACATCTTAGTCACAACTGAGACTCCTCTTTCTTTAAGTTTTTATAATCAATATATGGAAGGCATGCAATAATAAGTTCTTCTTCTGTACATCCTCTAAGACAACACTTTTCTGAATATCCTCTGCGTACCCTTTGGGGATGATTCCCCCAAAACAATTTCCTTAAGGTTTTAATTTTGTTTGTATTTTGCTTCTGAAATTCTACAATCTCATGAACATATGAACTGATATCTTGTGATGAGGCAAGTTCTCTTGTCTTATTAGGTAGCAAGTTGGCCTTGTTATACTGATACTCAGGAGGTGACTGTATCTCCAAATTGTTTGTTGCTTCTTCCTGAGAGGCAGTAGAAGAGACTGTTGAGAGATGAGAAAAATTCTACTTTATTAAAATCATCCTCTAGCTGTAAATTTAATCATAATACTGGAATACTAACGTCAGTAAATTATTAAAAAAAACCCCACAAGTAATCACATTTTAAACAATAAAATGTTTATTCAGAAGTAATATATATTTTTAAATAAAATACTTGTAGGCAGTGTTTACCTATAAAAAGGCTTAGAAATCTTTGTACATTTTTATGCAAAAAACATTTTTTGAGATATTCACATGCCATAAAATTCAGCATTTTAAAGCATACATTCAGTGATTTTTTAGTGTATTCACGAGATTGTACAACCATCACCATTATGTAATTGCAGAACATTTCTGTCACCCCAAAAGAAATCCCACCAGTGGTCTCTCCCATTTCCCACATCCTTCAGTCCCTGGAAACTAATCTGTTTCTATGGATTTTCCTGTTATGAAAATGAAATCATACCACATACGGCCTTTTGTGTCAGGTTTCTTTCACTTAGCATGTTTTCAAAGTTCATCCTTGTATGTATATATACATACTGTATAATTTACTTATGTTTATTATCTATCTTCACTATTCTACTAGCTTCATGAGGACAGGAGCCTTTCCTTCTTCCTGAGTGAAACTGTTTATTCACCTTTATATACCTACTAGAGGCCCAGTGCATGAAATTCATGCACAGGTAAGGACCCTAGGCTTGGCCAGTGATCAGGGCGTGATCTGTGGGGAAATCGGCAGGGCAATAGAGGGGGCCCCCCACTGGCACCAGCCATGGCTGGCCTGGGGCCTGCGGGCTGGGGCAGCTCCTGTGTTGAGCATCTGCCCCCTGGTGGTCAGTGCGCCTCATAGCAACCAGTCGTTCTGCTATTCGGTTGATTTGCATATAAGGCTTTTATTATATAGGACTAGTTGGCCAGTGCACAGATTCGTGCATATTGAAAGGAAATTAATTAGAAGAAATATTTTAATATCACTATTCACCCTTTCTCTATAATAGAAGTGTCAAAACCAAATTCATGGTTGACAATGACAGATCAAAACACACGTGTGATTGGCGCCAGCAAGAGCTTTATATGTATTGCGCATGCGCGAGTCAACTTAGCCTTTTATAGATACAGAATAAACTTGCTTAATTAGACCTGCTTTCTGATTTAGCTAATTTTTTTCCAGCCCAGTGAAGCACCCCAACTTCTCTTTCAGGTAACTGTCAGCAACACAGCAGTAAATATCAACACGAAGCAGATTATTATTGTAGATCATGCAGGGAGAACAAAGGATAAAATATTTAACTGCAGCAGTGTTTGACTATATTTTGTGCAGTGAGAAAACCTGAAGTCATTTTCAAGTTCCACCATTTCTTACTTCTTTTCAGTCAGGTCAAGTTTCTAAACTTTCTAAATCTCCGTTTTTTCTAGCTAATGAAAAGAAAATAGGGTCCCACCGAGTCTCCTATCTACCTACTCCAGGACTTCTATGAGGATCAAATGATATGAAGCATGGGAAAATGTTTCACAGACATTTGGTTAAAGTGTAAATGTTTCCACCTGACTATAAAGCAAGTCGTGTTCCTGGGCTGAAGAAACTCCAAGGAGGCTAGTGGCTAGGGAGAGGAAGCCGGGCATTGCTATGTGATGTCATTACCCACCACCCACAGCTACTGTTTCTGGGCTGGCCATGGGGTCTCGGCAGCGTTTGGCTGTGATTTGGTGGGCTGTCACTCTGGGGTGGTGGCAGGGTCTGTGTCCCACTTGGGGGAAGCTGAGTGTTGCTTTGTCAGCCAGGTCTGCACTGCCGTTTCTCTGTAAATGGCAAGTATGCATTACAGCAGCTCCTGCATTGAGCGTCTGCCCCCTGGTGGTCAGTGCATGTCATAGTGACCCCTTGGACAGAGGGAAGGACACTTAGCATATTAGCTTTTTATTTATATAGAATATAGATTTTCAAGAAAAATACCTAGCCTATAAGAAGCACTCAAATGTTGTTGAATTAATATAGAGAGGGGACCTGCATGCCCAGTTTTGATAATGATATCTAACAAGCAAACAAAAATGAAGAATACATGAATGAATATCAAGATAAGGGAATATGGTCAATACTAGAGGCCTGGTGCATGAAATTCGTGCACTGGTGGGATCCCTAGGCCTTGCTGGCAATCAGGGCCGATCGTGGCCTTCTGGCTGCCAGCTGGGGCCTCCCTTCCGTGGCTGCTGGCTGCTGGCCAGGGCCTTCCTTTGTTCCGTGCCGCCCCCTGGTGGTCAGCACATATCATAGCAAGAGATCAAACTCGGTCTCCCAGTTGAACTCCCGAGGGGACACTTTGCACATTAGCCTTTTATATATATAGATAACTGGAACAGGTGTTATGGATTATGAAAAGCTGGTGATGAAACATTAATGATTTCTCCTACACTAAAAACTGGGAGGCACAATATACTCAGCCAGAATTTAGAAATATGAAGCCACATTTTGGGGTAGGTCTTGGAGACATGGCCCATACATGCAGGATCCATAACAAAAAGTACACAATATCAGATTTAAGTTATGTATGAGTAGCTTTGAAATAAATTTTTTTTTAATATCAGTGTACCAAACTATCTTTTCCAGTGTTGGAGGTAAATACATCATCAGAAAATTAAAATGCTAGATGATTTCATTTATATGTGTAATCTAAAAAACAAAATAAGCAAGCAAGCAGAACAGAAACACACTCATAAAGAGTGTGTTTAGATAGTTGCTAGATGGGAGAGGGGTTGGGAAGATGAATGAAAAAGGAGAAGAGATTTATTTTATTTGTAAAAAATATATTTTTATTGATTTCAGAGAGGAAGGGAGGTGTAGAGAGAGATAGAAACATCAATGATAAATCATTGACCGACTGCCTCCTGCACACCCCTCACTGAGGATTGAGCCTGCAACCTGGGTATCTGCCCTGACTGGGAATTGAACCATGACCTCTGGATTCATATGTTGATGCTCATCACTGAGCCATGCTGCCCGGCAACTTTTTTTTTTAAAAATTAAGAAAATTGTCTCCATAGCATGCTTTGTCAAGAAAAGGGATTCCAAGCTCTTTTAAAATAACAAACTCGAGCTTGGATATCTGAAAGTAAAATTTTGACTGTAATATAGGTAGTGAAACCACAGTATTAGATGTGAGAGAAATGCCCACCCAACACGATGTAGAAAGTGAAAGTCCTCCTTGCATGTCTGGGAGAAAAGAATAAGGAATAGGTAGAGAGGTGTACTAGGCCCATGTTACTCAAAAAGCATCATCCAACCAACAGCATCAACATCACCTGGGAGCTTGTAACATTGTAGATTCTCTAGTCCCACCCCAGACCTACTGAATCAGAGTCTGTATAGTAGCAGCATCCACCAGGTGATTCATATGCACTTTAAAGTGTGCAAATCACTAAATTAATGTACAAGTGGAAGATTTCAGGGAGATACTTCTTCCTTTATAAGAGCGGGATAAGGTGAGTTTATATGTAGGTAGGTTTGATGGTAGAAAATGGTCAAGATTCAGTCTGATGGTTTCCATAGTGTCTGTCTTTAAAAGTTTCATTTCCATGGCAGCACTAATATTGTAAGTTTCACTCATTCATTCCTTCATTAAAAAATAAGTTAATGAGTGCCTACAATGAGACAGGCACTTTATTACTTTGTTTCAGTAATCTACATTAAGGTCTCTCTTTTTCTTTTCTTTCTTTCTTTTTTTTTTTTTTTTGACATGATAGTCCTTAATTTCAGAAATCTTGACTTTTGCAAAATTTGCACAAATACATGTAATTACCTTAAAGAGACAATAATTTTGATCAGACTATGCTATGGACCGCCTATAAATAAAATTCATCTTCTTTTTGAAAAAACGGTAAACCATAAGGGGCTTAAAATGTGTTAGTCACAAAAATGTAAAAAAAAAAAAACAAACAACAACATAGTTGGAAGATAACAATAGCTCTGGAACAAGAATATTCTTCCTAAAAACTGCCTAACAGCATTCAGGATGACTTCAACATACATTCAGCACAGACAACGCGCCAGGCCCTCTGCTGGGCACGTCAAGTGAAAACAGCCTGAGACGGCCGCTACCCCATGGGTGGGCACCAGAGGCTGGACTCACCCGAGTGAGGCTTCCTGCGGCCGCACAGACACGGTGCTTCGAAGGACCCTGAATTTTGTTTAATGCTCAACTGTCGCAGTCTTGAAATTCTCAATAACTTGATCTTTGAACTTTTAAGTGAAGTCTGGTGGGACTCTGGGCCCGTGTGTGAGCAGAGGAGATAGGCACAAGAAAAGGGGATGCGGGGGGCTGGGGGGGGCGGGGGGGAGCTTTATATTTTTGCAACCTCCGTGGTCCTTTCCTGCCTCTTGCACTTGGGCCGGGCCAATCATGAAGCCGGTCCGAAGGCGAGTCCGATAGAGCCGAGTGTTACTCCTGTGCTAGACGGAGAGTGGAGGAGCCACGGGAAGGTCAGTGGCGGCCCACGGGGGGAAATGATACCCAGGTTAGCCTTTGCAGGACAAATGGAGTTTGCCAGGTGACAAGGGTACTCCGGAAAGGGAAAGCTAGCGGCGCGCAGCATTCTTACACACATGTGTGGACTGACATATGTACACTTATTTCCCCTCAGTTAAAAAAAAAAAAGCTTCTGCCCTAACCGGTTTGGCTCAGTGGATAGAGCGTGGCCTGCGGACTGAAAGGTCCCAGGTTCGATTCTGGTCAAGGGCATGTATCTTGGTTGCGGGCACATCCCCAGTAGGAGGTGTGCAGGAGGCAGCTGATCGGTGTTTCTAATTTTCTATCCCTCTCCCTTCCTCTCTGTAAAAAATCAATTTAAAAAATATATATTTTTAAAAAAGCTTCTTAGAGGTTTTGTATAATACACTGGCTTATACTTTTCCTTTTCAAATCTACCTGTGTACTAGGCACACATTCCACTACTTGGGGAAGGTCGCCATGTGGCCGAGCAGATTCAGGGATAAGAAATATACAGAGAGTCCAACACGCCTTTGGTTTAGAGACGTTTACCTGCGTCTGTGCCTCTCCCCCGGGCCCGGAAAGCGTTTGGGGAGCTTTTCGCCCGGCCAGGGAGGAAGCTTTCCACCTTCTCCATGGCCTGGGGAGCCAGCTGCTTTCTGAAGGGGGTGTTCTCCATGAAGTGGCTCCAGTCGGCATCTCCACAGAGTTTCACGATGCCGCTGAGGAGGTGCCTGCCGCACAGCTTTCGGGCTCTGCTCGCGTAGCTTTGCTCTTGGGAGAACCGAACCAGCAGGAGCCCGAGCCACAGTGGGCACAGGTGGAGGAGCGCAGACATCCCTCACACCGCCCCCTCCCCCGAGATAGGCCAGCCACGCGCGTGCGCTAACCGCCTCATGGCCCTGTGCCTGCGCCTGCGCCAGAGCTGGGCACGTGCACACGCATGCGCGCACACCCGTAGGTCTACTGAGCACGTGCACACGCCTGCGCGCACACCCGTAGGTCTACTGAGCACGTGCACACGCCTGCGCGCACACCTGAGGGGTCTACTGAGCACGTGCGGACCTCGGGGACGTCGACAGGAGGTGGCGCAAGATGGTGGCTGGGCCTGGGCTTCCCGCGCTCCCCCTGGCTCTCAGGCGGTGGTAAGTAACATGGTTGCTTTTCTTTTTCTTGCCTCCCTCACTAGGGAGACGAATCAAATGAAACACGGGCCCCAGTTAAGGGGAAAAAAGCCACAAACGATGTGTTGTTCCTTCCAGGGTAGCCTTTTTTTGCGTGGTTGTTAGTGGGGCGTCACTTCCTCAGGGAAGGCGCTCCTTTCCTTCAGGGTGTTTACCTCAGGAGGTTGGTTCTCAATGGTGTGCTTGCGCAGTGACTTCTTCCTCTGCACCCCCAGCTCCAGGAAGGCAGGGCCTGTGTCTGCTGTCCTTGTCCCTTGTGCCTCGGGGCCTGACGCGTAGTTGGAAGTGAAATATGTTGAAACGTAATGCGTGCGAACGTATGTGTAATGTGTATTTTAAAGTCTGACTCAAAGCTTCTTCAGAAAATGTCTACCCGCTCCACAGGGCGAAATGGGCCTCGGGTGCCTGGGATGATAATCTGGTTCTTTTGGTTATAGATTATAGAGGACTGTCTATTGCCATATGGTAATTAGTCCGTGGCAGGGACTCGTAGAGGATTTGCCTTCTAAGAATGACAGAATTTTGTTAAATTAGGAGGGAAAGGGCAGGAAAGAGCAGTGTAGTTTCTTTCTATAGGTCGCTTTGTCACTTTACTTTTTTTTAAAATTAGTGTTGGCTGTGAAGCCCATACGACCCGCCACGAGGGGGCAGTCAGGGGCCGTCTCAGGAGTAACCGGTTTAAGGCTGACAAAGCCTTAGACCAGTGGTTCTCAACCTTGGCTGCACATTAGAATCACCTGGGAATCTTTTTAAAATCCTGATTTCTGGGCCTCCTCCTCCGGAAATTCTGTTTCTTTGTTATGGGGTGGGGCCACAACATTAGTAACAAAAGAAACAGAATTTCCGGGGGATGAGCCCAGAAATCAGGATTTTAAAAAGATTCCCCGGTGATTCTAATGTGCAGCCAAGGTTGAGAACCACTGCCTTAGAGAGGCGCCAGCAGTTGTGAATGATATTCTCCATTTCCCTTCACATTTTAATTTTTCTCTCCCCCTTTCTTTCTGCCTCCTGACTCTGTCTTTTTCTCCATTTTCCCTTCCTCCAGCTTTGCCCTGCTTTCCCAGTGGCATCCATGAATACTGTTAAATTAACTGGCAGTCAGATATTTCTAAAGGTTGATGTGATTTGATTAGCTTTATTTCATTGCCTTCCTTAAAAAACAACTAATGTCCAAACTACAGTGGGCCATGAGTCCTAGTCAGAACTTTATCAGCGAAACCCTGTGAAAAAGGAAAATATTTGTTATAACTGAGAGGAAGATTCAAAACACACACACACACACACACACACAGTAAGCAATATGTTGTTAGAAATTGGCAAATTTGATTTATATTCTCATTCTCTTTGCACTTGCTATACCCTTGCCCTGCTTTGTATTTCTTCTTATCATTCATTACAAACTAACATGCTATATATTTTACTTCTCTATATGTTTACTATTAGTCTCTTCCTCCCAGAACCTGAGCTCCATGTAGGCAGTGATTTTATTAATTTTGTCTACCTTGATATCATTTGCTTGAACAGTGCCTGGCACATAGTTGGTTCTCAGTGATAATTTAACGTTAATAATTAAAACTAATAATATCAGTAACATGCCGAAACCGGTTTGGCTCAGTGGATAGAGCGTCAGCCTGCGGACTGAAAGGTCCCAGGTTCGATTCCGGTCAAGGTCATGTACCTGGGTTTCGGGCACATCCCCAGTAGGAGATGTGCAGGAGGCAGCTGATCGATGTTTCTCTCTCATCGATGTTTCTAACTCTCTATCTCCCTCCCTTCCTCTCTGTAAAAAATCAATAAAATATATTTTTTTAAAAATCAATAACAAATAATAAATGACATGTTAATATCAACAGTCATATCACATTTGGTGAATGAATGAAAGAATAACTGAATAAGCTTCCTAAGAATTGACTACTTGTTCCTTTATATCCTATTTTATGTTTATGTCATAATTATAGTTCCTTGTTGCACTATGGTGAATTTTGAAAAAAATCATGTACGAGTAATTATCTCTTCTCTATTAGTTGTAAGCTCATTGAGGAGTGGAACTTTTTTTTTTCTTTTTTTAAATTTTATTTATTTATTTATTTATTTATTTATTGCTTAAAGTATTACAAGGAGTATTATATATGTCTCCTTTCTTTTTTTCCCTGCCCTTGACAATCCCCCGGACTCCCCTACCCCCCAGTGTCTTATGTCCATTGGTTATGCTTATATGCATGCATACAAGTCCTCCGGTGATCTCTTACCCGCCCCCCCCACTCGCGCTCCTGCCCCCTAACCCTCCCCGTCCTTCCCGCTGTAGTTCGACAGTCTGTTTGAGGCAGCTCTGCCTCTGTATCTATTTTTGTTCAAAAGTTTATTATGGTCTTTATTATCCATAAATGGGTGAGATCATGTGGTATTTTTCCTTCATTGACTGGCTCATTTCACTTAGCATAATGCTCTCCAGTTCCATCCATGCTGTTGCAAATGGTAAGAGTTCCTTCTTTTTTACAGCAGTATTCCATCGTGTAGATGTACCACAGTTTTCTAATCTATTCATCTACTGATGGGCACTTAGGCTGTTTCCAGATCTTAGCTATTGTAAATTGTGCTGCTATGAACATAGGGGTGCATAGATCCTTTCTGATTGGTGTTTCTGGTTTCTTAGGATATATTCCTAGAAGTGGGATCACTGGGTCAAATGGGAGTTCCATTTTTAGTTTTTTGAGGAAACTCCATGCTGTCTTCCACAGTGGCTGCACTGGTCTGCATTCCCACCAGCAGTGCACAAGTGTTCCTTTTTCTCCACATCCTCTCCAGCCCTTGTCGTTTGTTGATTTGTTGATGATAGCCATTCTGACAGGTGTGAGATGGTACCTCATTGTTGTTTTGATTTGCATCTCTCGGATGATTAGTGACTTTGAGCATGTTTTCATATGTCTCTTGGCTTTCTGAATGTCCTCTTTTGAAAGGTGTCTATTTAGGTCCTTTGCCCATTGTTTGATTGAATTGTTTATCTTCCTTTTGTTGAGTTGTATGAGTTCCCTATAAATGTTGGAGATTAAACCCTTATCAGTAATAACATTGGCAAATATGTTCTCCCATGTAGTGGGCTGTCTTGTTGTTTTGTTGATGGTTTCTTTTGCTGTGCAGAAGCTTTTTATTTTGATGTAGTGCCATTTGTTTATTTTCTCTTTAGTTTCCAATGCCCTAGGATCTGTATCGGTGAAGAAGTTGCTTCGGCATATGTCTGAGATTTTGTTGCCTTTGGATTCTTCTAGTATTTTTATGCTTTCCCGTCGTATATTTAAGTCCTTTATCCATTTTGAGTTTATTCTTGTGTTTATTCTTGTGTATGGTGTAAGTTGGTGGTCTAGTTTCATTTTCTTGCATGTAACTGTCCAATTTTCCCAACACCATTTATTGAAGAGACTATCTTGACTCCAATGTATGTTCTTGCCTCCTTTGTCAAATATTAATTGAGCATATTGGTTCGGGCCGATTTCTGGGCTCTCTATTCTATTCCATTGATCTGTATATCTGTTCTTGTGCCAGTACCAGGCAGTTTTGAGAACAGTGGCTTTGTAATACAGCTTGATATCTGGTATTGAGATCCCACCTACTTTGTTCTTTCTCAGGATCACTGCAGCTATTTGGGGTCTTTTTTTATTCCAGATGAATTTTTGGAGAGTTCGTTCTAGGTCTGTGAAATATGCCGTTGGTATTTTAATGGGAAGTGCGTTGAATTTATAGATTGCTTTGGGTAGTATGGACATTTTAATGATGTTGATTCTACCAATCCAAGAACATGGTATGTTCTTCCATCTCTTTATGTCTTCCTCTATCTCTTTTTTCAATGTCCTGTAGTTTTCTGAGTAGAGGTCTTTTACCTCTTTCGTTAAGTTTATTCCTAGGTAGCTTAATTTTTTTGGTGCGATGGTAAATGGGATTGTTTTTTTAGTCTCTCTTTCTGCAAATTCACTATTGGTGTATAGAAATGCCATAGATTTCTTGGCGTTAATTTTGTATCCTGCTACATTGCCGAATTCTTTTATTAAGTCTAATAGTTTTTTGATGGAGTCTTTAGGGTTTTTTATGTATAATATCATGTCATCTGCAAATAAGGACAGTTTTACTTCTTCTTTTCCAATTTGGATGCCTTTTATTTCTTCTTCTTGTCTAATTGCAATGGCTAATACTTCCAGTACTATGTCGAACAGGAGTGGTGAGAGTGGGCATCCCTGTCTTGTTCCTGTTCTTAGGGGAAATGGTGTTAGTTTTTGTCCATTGAGTATGATGTTGGCTGTGGGTTTGTCATATATGGCTTTTATTATGCTGAGGTATGATCCTTCTATTCCCACCTTGCTGAGAGTTTTTATCAAAAATGGGTGTTGAATTTTGTCAAACGCTTTTTCTGCATCAATTGATATGACCATGTGGTTTTTTTCTTTCAATTTGTTTATGTGGTGTATCACGTTTATTGATTTGCGGATATTGTACCATCCTTGCATCCCTGGGATAAATCCTACTTGGTCATGGTGTATGATCTTTCTGATGTACTGCTGGATCCGATTTGCTAAGATTTTGTTGAGGATTTTGGCATCTATGTTCATGAGGGATATTGGCCTGTAATTCTCTTTCATTGTGTTGTCTTTACCTGGTTTTGGTATTAGGGTGATGCTGGCTTCATAGAATGAGCGTGGAAGTGTTCCTTCCTCTTGAATTTTTTGTAGTAGTCTGAGGAGGATAGGTTTTAGTTCTTCCTTGAATGTTTGGTAAAACTCCCCTGTGAAGCTGTCTGGTCCTGGGCTTTTGTTTGCTGGAAGCTTTTTGATGACTGCTTTAATTTCTTCCATAGTTATTGGCCTGTTGAGATTTTTAGATTCTTCCTGATTGAGTTTTGGAATGTTGTATTTTTCTAGGAATTTGTCCATTTCCTCCAGGTTGTCTAGTTTGTTGGAGTAGAGTTGTCCATAGTATTTTTTAACAATCATTTGTATTTCTGTGGGGTCTGTTGTTATTTCGCCTCTATCGTTTCTGATTTGGTTTATTTGGGTCCTCTCTCTTTGCTTCTTGGTGAGCCTGGCTAGAGGTTTGTCAATCTTGTTTATCCTTTCAAAGAACCAGCTCTTGGTTTCATTGATTTTCTGTATTGTTTTTTTGGTCTCTATGTCATTTATTTCTGCTCTAATCTTTATTATCTCCTTCCTTCTGCTCACTCTGGGGTTTTCTTGTTGCTCTCTTTCTAATTCTTTGAGTTGTAGAGTTAGATGATTTACTACCATTTTTTCTTGTTTTTTTGAGATAGGCCTGTAGAGCTATAAACTTCCTTCTCAGGACTGCTTTCATTGTGTCCCATAGGTTTTGGATTGTTGTGTTTTCATTGTCATTAGTGTCCAGGATGTTTTTAATTTCTTCTTTTATCTCATTGGTAACCCAATCAATATTTAATAACATGCTATTCAGCTTCCAAGTGTCTGAGTATTTTGGGTTGTTTTTTTTATTTATTTTTTTAAAATATATTTTATTGATTTTTTACAGAGAGGAAGGGAGAGAGATAGAGAGTTAGAAACATCGATGAGAGAGAAACATCGATCAGCTGCCTCCTGCACATCTCCCACTGGGGATGTGCCTGCAACCCAGGTACATGCCCTTCATCGGAATCGAACCTGGGACCTTTCAGTCCGCAGGCTGACGCTCTATCCACTGAGCCAAACCTGTTTCGGCAGGGTTGTTTTTATTGTAGTTTATTTCTAATATTATGCCGTCGTGGTCTGAGAAGATGCTTGGTATGATTTCAATCTTCTTGAATTTGGGGAGACTTTGTTTGTGACCCAATATGTGGTCTGTTTTTGAATCTGTCCCATGAGCACTTGAGTGGAATGTATATTCCGTGACTTTGGGGTGAAGTGTTCTGAAGATGTCTATTAAGTCCATCTGATCTAGTGAGTCATTTAGGATTGCTATTTCTTTGCTGATTGTTTGTCTAGAGGATTTATCCAGTGATGTCAGTGATGTATTAAAGTCCCCTACTCTGATTGTATTGTTGTCGATCTCTCCTTTGATATCTTCCAGGAGTTTTTTTATGTAATTGGGTGCTCCTACATTGGGTGCATATATGTTTACCAGGGTTATATCTTCTTGTTGTATTGATCCCTTTAGTATTATGAAGTGGCCTTTCTTATCTCTTGTTATGGCCTTCACTTTGAGGTCTATTTTGTCCGATACAAGTATTGCTACCCCAGCTTTCTTTTCCTTTCCATTTGCCTGAAAGATATTTTTCCATCCCTTCACTTTCAGTCTGTGTGAGTCCCTTCTAATGAGGTGGGTCTCTTGTAGACAGCAAATGTATGGGTCATGGTTTTTTATCCATTCAGCCACTCGATGTCTTTTGGTTGGAGCATTTAGTCCGTTTACATTTAAAGTTATTATTGAAAGGTACTTGTTTGTAGCCAGTTCTTTTTTTGTGTGGCTGTTTTCTTTCTGAGCTTTTTATTTCTTCTTTTTACACCAGTCCCTTTAGCATTTCTTGCATTGCTGGCTTGGTGGTGATAAACTCCCTTAGCCTTTTTTTGTCTGTGAAGCTTCTTATTTCCCCTTCAATTTTGAATGATAGCCTTGCTGGATAGAGTATTCTTGGATTCAGTCCTTTGCTTTGCATCACTTTGTAAATTTCTGTCCATTCTTTTCTGGCCTGATGTGTTTCTGTTGAGAAATCATTTGAAATTCTGATGGGGGATCCTTTGTAGGTAACTCTCTGTTTCTCTCTTGCAGCCTTTAAGATTCTCTCTTTGTCTTGTACAGTTGCCATCGTTATTATGACGTGTCTTGGTGTGGGTCTTTTGGGGTTCATCTTGCTTGGGGCTCTCTGTACTTGTGTAACTTTTTTCTTCCCCATATCTGGGAAGTTTTCTGTCATTATTTCTTCAAATAGATTTTCTAATCCTTGCTGCTCTTCTTGTCCTTCTTGCAGCCCTATTATGCATATGTTACTTGGTTTCATGTTGTCCCAAAGCTCCCTTAGGCTCTCCTCCTGCTTTTTAATTTTTTTCTCCAGTTGCTGTTCAGATTGAGCTTGTTTCTCTGCCTTATCTTCTAAGTCACTAATTCGGTCCTCTGCTTCTTTTAGCCTGCTGTTGAAACTTTCCATGGTGTTTTTGATTGTAGCTATATCACTCTTCATTTCTTCCTGACTCTTGCATAGGTTGTTGATTTTCTCATCCATCCAGTGAATGAATTGTCTAACCATTATTCTGAATTCTTTTTCTGTCATGTTCCATGCTTCAACTTCATTAATTTCCTTTCTTGGCGACTCCTCATTGTCTATCCTCTGGGTGTTGTGTCATCTCTTCATTCTGATTATCTCCCGATGATTCAAACGTCGAGTTGCGTGGGCCTGGGCCGTGTGCAGTGGGAGCCTCCCACCACCCTAGTGTCACTGAAGAGCTCTGCCACTAAGATGTGTGGTTGTTGTGGGTAGGTTTGAACCAGGCTCGCTCAGAGTCAGTGTTGCCAGCGCTCAATGTGGCCTCGTGCACGCCCTTAGAATCAGGGACCCTGCCTGCACCATGCTGAAACAGAGACCCCCCTGGAGCGTGTTGAAAATCAGCGCCCCCTAGCGTGCACCAGGAGTCAGAGTTCCCCGGGAATCCAGTATCAGAGTCTCTGTTGCTTCGCGACCTCGCCTTGAGAATCAGGGTCCCTGTGTGCCCTTGCACAAGGAATAGGAGTCACTGGCTCTTAGTATGAATGCACAGGGAATCAGTATCTCAGGCGCAGGTGATAAGAAACACAGTCAAGTCACTGGTGATTGGTGCTGCCTCCTGCCCAGAGAATCGGGGTCCTTGGGCCTGTGCTCCGTGGGACAAATTCCTGATGTTCGCACAATTGCTCCCAGCCCAGGACTCCTGAACCCGGCCCTAAGCGGGATCAGTTCCAAGGTGCTCGCGCACTTCCAGGCTAAAGTTCCTGTGGCAGTGCTGAGGCCCTGGCAAGGGGTGGGTCTATCAGTTACTATGGCACTGCCTGGGAGCCTGCGGGAAGGGGGGATGGGCTCTGTTACTCAGGGATCTGCCACGGGGATTTCTGAACTTTTGGTGTCCGCAGGTCTGAAGCTGTGGTCCCAGGTCTCTGTCCCCAGTGGCTGCAGGGTCCTGGTATGCGTCTGAGATCAGACTGAGTGGTGCTGAGGCCAGGATCCTAGTCTCAAGCAGCTCTGTTTCCCAAGATGGCGTGGTCGCTGTGCCCGTGCTGGCTGCCCAGGAGTGTCCGCGCAGGAAGCGTGGCTCCACCCTCTAAGACTGCCCGGTTTAGCAGCCCCTTAGAAGACCTGCAGAATCTAACTGTCCCTAGCTCATACACACACACACCACACACATCCACACACTCCTCTATCACTTCCTTGCGCTCTCACACTCTCTCCCTCCCTACCTTCCTGCTGGTCGCCATTTTTCTTCTGGAACTTTTTTTTTTTTTTTTAATGTATAAGGATGCCTGCTTTATTTCCTACTAAGTGACTGCATTTCAGGCTGGTGACATCAAGTAATAGTCTAATTACCAGCTAATTTTGTACCTCTGAACTACACATCCGCAATCCAGTTCAGTCAGGAGCAATAATGTTACAGCTAATTGGGTTTTCCAAATAAATGGTCTTGGATGGCAGAGTCCTGTAGAGTGGAACCAAGGGTAAGGCCTGGGGTTGCTTTAAAGACCTGACACCTGGTTGAGAGAGGCTAAACCTGTGCAGGTTCCTAGGCGAATCCCTCATCCCAAATGCTAAGAACACAGATGTTGGAGGGGAAGAAGTTATTAACAAAATTCCAAGCTAGTAGGGGCTGTTTGTATGAGAAGGCAGAAACTTAAAGAAGGTCAAGATCAAGGAAGAAAGAGAGATAAGAAAGGAATGAGAAGCCCTTAGTCCATGGTAAGAGCTCAATCAAAGTAAGCAGTTACTATATGAATCACCAGAGAAGAACACAAACTTCCTTTGAAATCTGAGATCCCTGCCCAAGTACCAATTGACAAGCTAGTGTTTTTCCCTCAGACCAAAACAGACTAAGTTACCTAGAAAAAGATTTCTCACCAGAAGCTCTAAGCTGAGGCGTAACGAGGCGGCCCTATCCCTGTTCCACCTCTGTCACTGAACTGTGTGAGCCAGAGCACGGATGCACTGTCCCTTCTTGCTCACTGGGCAGGACACCTTGGCAAATACTTCACCAAGAGCTGGTGACTGAGAGTGAGTGATGCAGCACCAGCTCTGGCCAGGTGTGGGCGTCCGTGAATTGCAAGCAGCGTCTCCAAACATGGTGGGTTCCTATGCTGCTGAGAGGATGCGCACCCTAGGGTACTAGCTGAGAAGCTAATGGAGAAAAACGGTACCATAGAGAGGCTGGACACTTGGGTTATGTGATTCAGGACTCGCTGGAGAAGTCTGTGGGTATAAGGAAGGAAGGGAAGGAGGGAAGACTGAGTTTTAAGTAATGTCTCATGAGGTCGGAGGCCCACTAGATGGACTCTTGTTTGAGCTTTTCTTCTAGGAGTCATTCAAGAGGCCTCTGCAATGGTAGGGCTGATCTCCACCACATCCATCATGTCCTTGACCCAGACTGCCATGTCCAGTAGCCTCTGGCAGGTTGGTATAATCTCTCAGGGAGTCAATCATATCATCCTCCTCCACCATGAAGAACAGAAGTGGTGCCTCCCCTTTGGCTTTGTACTTGGCAATGATCTTCTCAGCTATTGGCTGGATCACCTGCTTGGCCACCTGGGACTTCCCATCATCCTCAGAATCTACAAAAAGGATGAGGCCAGGGCTCCAGGGCATTGGAGTCAGACAGCTCTGAGCACAGGCATGATGTTCCACGGGAACTCCCTGCAGTTCTTGCCCTCTGTCAGCACCTCCACTGGACCCTGCAGGTCCAGCATGATGAGGGTGGGAATGCCTTGGATTCCATACAGGCAGTTGAGGCACAACACTGGACCTCCTCAGTGTAGGGGACAGCAAGCCAGGGCATCTCACTGAAGTACTATTTGAATATAAGTCCTCTGACCTGTCTGCACTAACAAGGATGACTTCAAATTTCTGACCTGCCTCCTTGATCTTCCGGTAGGATTCCACCAGGACTGGGGTGAGGCTTTGGCAGGGGGGACACCAGTGTACGGAGAAATAGATTTCCACGTGAGACCCCTCCAGGCTGCTATTCTCCATTATTTCTAAGCAGGAGCCCTGCAATGACTTCCCTGAAAAAACGGTTTAGGTCCCCAAGGGAATTCCAAATTTTCTGGGTCACCATGAATCACCAGCAGCCCATTCCTGCACATGATCTTCCCAGTGGTGGCATCCAAGAATATTAGTGATGAATGTTGGAAATTTGATATTTGTTCCAAAGTTTAAGCTTCCTGTATTGCATTGTCAACCAAGACATGTCACCCAGGAAGTCCTGCTATTGCTGCTGGTCCTGGTCCAAGGACACAAAGACATTTCCAGGCAGCACTGGGGTTCTGGCTCCATGACCACCAGCCAATCCCTCCTCCCCTCAGGCTCACAGCTTCTGGCCCAAGCCTCTGTATTCCCTTGTCCTGGCTCAGGCGGCCATAGAAAGTGGCTAGGCTGGCATTAAGCTGCGCGCAGGGGGGCGCTCAGGCTGCAGCCCAAGTAGAGCAGTGAGTGTAATCCACCTCCTTGTTGCTTCCTGTCATCAACTTCTCAGGGAGTATCTCCCTCCTCCAGAAAGTCCTACATCCTGGCCCACTGCAGCGGGCAGTCAGACTGCAGTGGCAGGGCTCCCTGGGTCTGCACAGTGGGCGAGGCCACAGTGGTGTCGAAGGCAAGAGGCAAGAACCAGGGGTGGAACTGTTTTTGTTTAATATTTATTATCCAAGCCTAAGACAGTACCTGCTAAACATTTAATGAATGAATAAACACATTCTACCTACAAATACTACTTACAATATTAGCAAGATTCAATGAATTTAGTGAATTGAACAAATTATTTGTGAAATGATTTATTTTGAATGAATAAATTACTGTTATTACTGAATGAATTCCTGCCTGACTTATTTGTTTCCCATCCTAGCTACCTTATTCCAGAACATTGTCATAAAATGGGAGCCGCCCAGTAAAACACATTTGAGTATTTATAAATAAGAATTTCATTTATGAAAGATAAAACATGGGGTTGTTAGGAATTATACTGGAATATTTGTTTCTCAACTTATTTTAGCATTTTGTGTTGATATTTTTTTTAAATAATTAAATCTTTATTGTTCAGATTATTACAGTTGTTTCTCTTTTTTCCCCCATAGCTCCCCTCCACCCGGTTACCACCCCGCCCTCTGCCCTTCACCCCCCCCCCCCCCACTGTCCTCACCAATAAGTGCACGGTTTTTGTCCAGTCTCTTCTCACATTCCCCCAACCCCCCCCCCCCCCCGAAGAATAGTTAGTCCACTCCCTTTCTATGCCCCTGATTCTATTATAATCACCAGTTTATTCTGTTCATCAGATTATTTATTCACTTGATTTTTAGATTCACTTGTTGATAGATGTGTATTTGTTGTTCATAATTTGTATCTTTACCTTTTTCTTCTTCTTCCTCTTCTTAAAGGATACCTTTCAGCATTTCATATAATACTGGTTTGGTGGTGATGAACTCCTTTAGCTTTTCCTGATCTGTGAAGCTCTTTATCTGACCTTCAATTCTGAATGATAGCTTTGCTGGATAAAGTAATCTTGGTTGTAGGTTCTTGGCATTCATCACTTTGAATATTTCTTGCCACTCCCTTCTGGCCTGCAAAGTTTCTGTTCAGAAATCAGCTGACAGATGTATGGGTAGTCCCTTGTAGGTAACTGTCTTTTTCTTGCTGCTTTTAAGATTCTCTCTTTGTCTTTTGCTCTTGGCATTTTAATTATGATGTGTCTTGGTGTGGTCCTCTTTGGATTCCTTTTGTTTGGGGTTCTCTGCGCTTCCTGGACTTGTAAGTCTGTTTCTTTCATCAGGTAGGGGAAGTTTTCTGTCATTATTTCTTCAAATAGGTTTTCAATATCTTGCTCTCTCTCTTCTTCTGGCACCCCTATAATTTGGATGTTGGTACGATTGAAGCTGTCCCAGAGGCTTCTTACACTATCTTTATATTTTTGGATTCTTTTTTCATTTTGCTTTTCCGGTTGGGTGTTTTTTGCTTCTTCGTATTTCAAATCTTTGGCTTGATTCTTGCGATCCTCTAGTCTGCTGTTGGAACTCTGCATAGTATCCTTTATTTCAGTCAGTATATGCTTAATTTCTAGGTGGTCCTTTTTCATACCCTCGATGGTCTCACTAGATTTCTTGAGGATCTCACTACATTTATTGGCGGTCTCACCCATCTTTTTGAGGGTCTTACTAAATTTGTTGGCGGTTTCTAGAAAGTTCTTGAAAAACCTTAAAAGTGTGGTTTTGAACTCTATATCCAGTAGTTTGCTTTCTTCCATTTCTGTCATTTGTGCCCTGTTTCTTTGTCTCTGCATTTTGGCTGCTTCCCTGTGTTGATAGAATGGCCTTGTGTGCTAGGTGTCCTATAGGTCCCAGTGGCTCAGCCTCCCCAATTACCTGAGGTGGACACTCTTGGTGCACCCCCTTGTGGGCTTTGTGCACAGTCTTGTTGTAGTTAAGCCTTGATTGTTGTAGGTATCACTGGGAGGAATTGACCTCCAGGCCAATTGGCTGTGAGAATCAGCTGTGTCTGCAGTGGGAGAACTTCTGTGCTGGAGACACCCCTCCGGGCAAGACTTGCTTCAGTGGGGCTTTGGTGCTCACTGAGTCTGCCCCCTGAATGTGTCCTTTATGGATCTGAGGAGCTGCAATGTGGATGGTGCCACTCTGACCACCGGGCACACTGGCTCCTGGATCTCTAAGGAGGTGCTAATCTAGCCTCTGCCTGAGGCCATCCAGCAGGAGCCAGGTATGAAGGAATGCAAGTTGCCTGGGTCCTTGGGCCAGCTGCAGTTTGTTAGGTAATTTTCAGATTGCAAAGGGCCAGGCCTTTCATATGCAAAAGCCTCCTTGGTGGCTTGTGCCTTGGCGGGGCGGGGTCCCAGGGGATCAACAGGGCGGAGCAAGCAGCTATGGCTGCCCTCAGAGGTCCTGCTCCTCAGTGTCCCGGCAATTGCTGCAAGCACCTCTGAGAGAAAGCCGCCCTCCAGTTCCCACCGATGCCAGACAGTCCAGTTTCTCCCGTATGAGTCTGGGTCCCCAGAGACTCGCCCGGAACTGGAGCTCAGAGCTTGAGCCTCCCTCCCGATTGAAAAAGACAACCGTGTCCTCAGCCGGCAGCCCTCTCCGCATGCGCCTCCGTACCTCTGTACTTCCGCACCGCACCTCCTCTGAGTCTCGGTATGCTTTTCTCTTTCCTTCTAGTTGTAGAATTTCCACTCAGCCAGCCTTCCTGTGGTTTTGGATGATGTCCGTTCCATCTTTTAGTTGTATTCTTAAAGTGGTTGTGCGAGGCAGCAATCTCCGGTGTTTACCTATGCCGCCATCTTGGTGTTTTTTTTTTTTTCTGTGTTGATATTTTGATGTGGAAACTAGGATTCCCATGTCTTAATCCTTCAAATTTTTAGTTTAGGATGTTAATTGTGGGTAGGATGAATTATAATAACTAAAATAATTGCTTGATTATAATACAAGTAATGTCTCCTTTACTTACTTCTTTGCTTTCTGTCCAATTATTTGTCTTCCCTACTGTAATGGTGTTTTATTACACTTTATTCTTGGTGTTTACAGCAAGTATGTATTATTGAATACATATCAGTAATATCTATTCAAAGATAGGTTTTTACATTTTCTTTAAAATTTCTTCAAAATTAAAGTTTATATTCAATATTATTTATATTATTTTCAGGTGTACAGTACAGTTGTTAGACAATCATGCACTTTACAAAGTGATTTCTCCCAATATTTCCAGTACCCACCTGGCAACATACTTATTACAATATTATTGACTATATTTCCTATGTTGTAGTTACATTCCCATGACTATTTTGTAACTACCAGTTTGTATTTCTTAGTCCCTTCACCTTTTTCACCCAGCCTCCCAACCCCCCACACATCTGGCAACTATCAGTCTGATCTTTGTATCTTTGAGTATTTCTATTCTGTTTGTTCATTTATTTTACTCTTTTATTTTCCACATATAAATGAAATTGTATGGTATTTATCTTTCTCTGTCTGATTTATTTCACTTAGCATACCCTCTAAGTCCATCTGTGCTGTTGCAAATGGCAAGGTTTCATTCTTTTTTATGGCCAAGTAATATTCCATGGTTTCTCTGTACTGCTGCTTTTTTATCCACTCATCTATTTTATTAATATATTTTTCTTATTGATTTCAGAGACAAAGGGAGAGGGAAAGAGAGATACAGAAACATCAGTGATGAGAGAGAATCATTGATCGGCTGCCTTCTGCATGCCCCCCACTGGGGATTAAGCCTGCAACCTGGGCATATGCCCTAACTGGGAATCGAACTATGATCTCCTGGTTTATAGGTTGATGCTCAACCACTGATCACACCAGCTTGGCAATCCACTCATTTATTGATGGGCACTTGGATTGCTTCCATATCTTGGCTATTGTAAAGAACACTGCAGTGAACATACGGGTGCATATATTCTTTTTTATTATACTTTGGGTTTCTTCAGATATATACCCAGAAGTGGAATCACTGGGTCATAAGGCAGTTTCATTTTTATTTTTATTTATTTATTTATTTTTAAAGTATATTTTATTGATTTTTTTTACAGAGAGGAAGGGAGAAGGAGAGGGATAGAGAGTTAGAAACATCGATGACAGAGAAACATCGATTCAGCTGCCTCTTGCACACTCCCCACTGGGGATGTGTCTGCAACCAAGGTACATGCCCTTGACCAGAATCGAACCTGGGACCCTTCAGTCCGCAGGCCGACGCTCTATCCACTGAGCCAAACCAATCAGGGCGGCAGTTTCATTTTTAATTTTGAGGAACCTCCATACTGTTTTCCATAGTGGCTACACTGATCTGCATTTCTACCAATAGTGCACTGGGGTTCCCTTTTCTTCAACATTCTCTCCAACACTTTTTTGTTGATTTATTGATGATAGCCATTCTGACAGGTGTGAGGTGATATCTCATTGTGGTTTTAATTTTCAATTCTCTGATGACTAGTGATGTTCAGCATCTTTTCATATATCTATTAGCCATTTGTATGTTCTCTTTGGAGAAGTGCCCATCTGTTCTCGCCCATTTTTTTAAAATTGAATTGTTTGAATTTTTGGTGTTGAGTTGTATGAATTCTTTATAAATTTTGGATATTAATACCTTATTGGATCTATCATTGGTGAATATGTTCTTCCATTCATAGGTTGTGTTTTTGTTTTGTTGATGGTTTCCTTTGCTGTGCAGAATCATTTTAGTTCGATGTAGTCCCATTTGTTTATTTTTTTCTTTTGTTTCCCTTGTCTAAGGAGATAAATAAATATTGCTAAAAGAAATGTTTCTTTTACTGCCTATGTTTTCTTTTAGAAGTTTTATGGTTTTGAGTGTTATATTTAAGTCTTTAATCCATTTTGAGATTATTCTTGTGTATGGTGTAAGAAGGTGCTCTATTTTTACTTTTTGCAACTGTCCAGTTTTGCAAGCACTGTTTACTGAATATATGGTCTTTATATATTCTTGCTGCCTTTATCATATATTAATTAACCATATAGGTGTGGGTTTATTTATGGCTCTCTATACTGTTCAACTGATCGACGTGTCTTTTTTTTGCCAGTACCATACTGTTTTGATTACTATAGCCGTATAGTATTGTTTGATATCAAAGATATGTTTTGAAAGAATGATTATAATGACATATTATTTGTTGAGTGATTACCACATCAGGCTTGTACATGTTGTACCCCATTTAATCTTTGTAGCAGTCATATCAAGTAGTACTATAATTATCCCCATTTTATGGCTGAGGGAGCTCAGACTTATAGAAGTTAAGAAATTTGCCAAATATCACAGAGTTGGTAAGCAGAAGAGGCCCGAGTCATTGAAAACAATGGGTCCTGGGGACTTGGGCATCCTCACACAATCAAATCAAAATGACAGCTAAACTACGGAACAACCATTATTCAGAACCACATGAAATCTGGACAAACAGAAATCCTACAACTAAGGATTTAAAGAAAAAGCCACATCAAGACTGGTAGTAGGGACAGAAATGTGGTAAAAGGCTGGTCCACATACCCACATTTGGCAGATAAAAGTTGGGAGGGATATCTTGGCTATGGAAGTAACCCCTAAGAAGCGAGGAGTCCCCGTCACCTTTCCCCAAGTCCAGGTGTCCAGGAAGACAAGTCCCCATAACTTCTGGCTGTAAAAATCAGCATGGATTTGGCTGAGACAGTGGGCTGTTGGAGTCCCAGGCATTCCTATTAAAGCAGTGGTTCTCAACCTTGGCTGCACATTAGAATCACCTGGGAATCTTTTTAAAATCCTGATTTCTGGGCCTCATCCTCCGGAAATTCTGTTTCTTTGTTACTAATGTTGTAGCCCCACCCCATAACAAAGAAACAGAATTTCCGGAGGATGAGACCCAGAAATCAGGATTTTAAAAAGATCCCCAGGTGATTCTAATGTACAGCCAAGGTTGAGAACCACTGTATTAAAGGGTCCATACATTGACTTATTTTAACTCGGTTGCTCTGAGCTCCAGTATTGGGGCAGCAGCTCAAACGGCACCTAGGCCATTTAGGGAGAAACTGAGTTGTCTGGTATCAGAGAGAGCTTAAGGGTGGTTTTCTCCTGGACAGTGCTGGCAGAGGCTATTGTTTTGTGTGTGTGTATGTGTGTGTGTGTGTGTGTGTGTGTGTGTGTGTTTTGAGCCCTTCCCCCATGGAGCCAGTCGGCAGGTGCCATATCTGTCTCCATCAACCTGGGTATCACCATTTACCCTACTGGTGATACACTGAGACCCTGCCCTACCCAACTAGCGGACCTATCCAAGCTGTTTCCAATGTTTTTTTTCCATACAGATGGTCTGTCTTGGCTTATGCTCCAGACTTCCCTAAAATCTCTGAAACAAGCAGCATGAGGCCTCAGCATGCCCCATAACTCTTGCTAAGTGGCCTCAGGCCCAGAATTAGTGGTAGCCAGCCTTGGTTTGCAGCTTGACCTCTCCTGGGCACCTTTAAGCCCAGCACAAGTAGAAGCCATCTGTAGATTGCTTTGTTGTTCATAATCGATGGTCCCAGGTAGAGCACTTGTGGTGGCTGACTTTGGCCTGCACCTTCCAGGAGGCTCCAGAGCCAGCACACCCAGTGGACAGCTTCAGACCATGCTGGAGCACCATTCAAACACCTTCATGAGTAGCACACTCAAGGAGTGGACTCAGCAGTTACCAGAGTAAAATCTTAGATATTTCTTGTAGCAATATTTTTTCTGATATATCTCCTAGGGCAAGGGAAACAAAAGAAAAAAAAATAAAGAAATGCAACTGCATCAAACTAAACATTTTTTCACAGCAAGAGAAATCATGAGCAAAATGAAAAGACAACCCACTGAATAGGAAGACACATTCGCCAATGTTACTTCTGATAAGGAGTTAATATTCTAAAATTTATGAAGAACTCAAACAACTCAACACCAAAAAATAAACACCCCCCGCCAAATAATCCAATTTCAAAACAGGCAAAGCACCTGCTTAGACACTTCTCCAAGGAAGATATACAGATGGCCAATATACATATGAAACGATGCCAAATGTCAGTAATTATCAGAGAAATGCAAATTAAAACCACAATGAGATATCACCTCACACCTCTCAGAATGGATATCATTAATAAATCCACAAATGACAAGTGTTGGCGAGGATGTTGAGAAAAGGGAACCCTAGTGCACTGTTGGCCATAATGCGGATTGGTACAACTACTATGGAAAACAGTGTAGAGTTTCCTCAAAAACTTAAACATGTAACTGCCTTTTGACACAGCTACTCTACTTCTGGGATTATATCCAAAGAAAATTGAAACGCAGATTGGAAAGAATATATGCACCCCTGTGTTCCTTGCAGTTCTATTTACAATAGCCAAGATTGGAAGGAGCTCAAGTGCTCCTCAGCACTTGATAAGTTAGGGGAAAGCTTGTGCTACATTTACACAATGGGAATACTACTCAGCCATAAAAAGAGGAAAATCTTACCTTTTGTAATAGCATAGATGGCTCTGGAGAGTATTATGCTGAATGAGATAAGCCAGTTAGAAAAACACAAGTACCATATGATTTCACTCATATGTGGCATCTAATGAACAAAAATAAACTAACAATGTGGAGACAGACTCATGGATACAGAGAACAGAATGCGTGAGAAGGTGAAGGGATTAGGCAAGGAAAAAAAGAAAGACTGATGAACACAGACAACAGTATAGTGATTGCCCAAGGGAAGGAGGCATTGGGGGACGTAGAAGAAGGTAAAGGTGTATAAATGGTGATGGAAGAAGACAACTTGACTTGGGGTGGTAAACACAATACAATATTCAGATGGTGTATTGTAGAATTGTATACCTGAACTTGTATAATTTTATTAACCAATGTCACCCCAATAAATTCAATTAAAACAACAAGAACAATGAGATACCATTTCACCTATTAGAATGAACAAAATCCAGAACACTGACAACACCAAATGTTGTGGAGGATCTGAGTAAGAGGAACTCATTTATTGTTGCTGGTAATGTAAAATGGTATAGCCACTTTGAAAGACAGAAGTTATTGTGTGGGTTTTTTTTTCAGTATTAGTCACTTTACTTTCTCTTTTCTGTGGTTGTAAGAAATATGTTGCCATTCTAAAACAATAGATTTTAGTAATAACATTTTTATTTTTATTTTCAGCTATCAGATTTCTCAAAGACATCCAGTATATACTCTATCATATTTTAAAAACATTATTGATTTTAGAGAGAGAAAAGGAGAAGGAGGGAGAGAAATGTCAATAAGAGAGAAACATCTATTGGCTGTCTCTTGCACATTCCCTACTGGGGACTGAGCCTGCAACCTGGGCATATGCCCTGACTATGAATCAAACTGCAACCTGGGCATATGCCCTGACTGAAAATCTATCCAGTGACCCCCTGGTACATGGATCATGCTCAACTAATTAAGCCATACTGGTCACACCACTCTATCACATTTTAAACATTATTTTCCCAACATTCTTCATAGAAGCTAAATGGATTTCATTAACCCCATTTTACAAATAATGAAATCTCATAACATATAACATACTGCATGCTAAAGAGAGCATGTTTTCATGAAGAGAAAAGTCTTAAAACTTCCTTCAACATTTCTCAAAATTACTCTTTTGCTCTTCTAGAAGTTTTTTTTTAAAAAAAACTGAACATCTTACCATATCATCTAGCAATTATGTTTCTTGCTATTTACCCACATGAGTTGAAAA
Organism: Myotis lucifugus; assembly: GCF_000147115.1. Taxonomy (NCBI): domain Eukaryota; kingdom Metazoa; phylum Chordata; class Mammalia; order Chiroptera; family Vespertilionidae; genus Myotis; species Myotis lucifugus. Next base: position 3,167,942 of record NW_005871178.1, read on the forward strand.
CATGTCCACACAAAAACCTGCACATGAATGTTTTTATAGCAGCTCTATTCATAATTGTCAAAACTTGAATGCAACCAAGATGAATGAATAAAAGAACTGTGGTACCTCCATGCCAATGTTATTCAGTGCCATTAAGAAATGAATAATCAAGCTTTGAAAAAACATGGAGAAATCTTAAGACATATTATTAAGTGAAAGAAGACTATCTGAAAAGGCTATATACTGTGTGATAACGAATGAGTTTCTAGAGAGGCAAAACTGTGGGGACAGTAAAAGAATTGGTGGCAGAGATTTGGGGGAGGGGAGGGAATTTTAGGACAATGACATTGTCCTATATCAGTGATGGCGAACCTATGACACGCGCGTCAGAGGTGACATGTGAACTCATTTTTTTGGTTGATTTTTCTTTGTTAAATGGCATTTAAATATATAAAATAAATATCAAAAATATAAATCTTTGTTTTACTATTGTTGCAAATATCAAAAAATTTCTATATGTACACGGCACCAGAGTTAAGTTAGGGTTTTTCAAAATGCTGACACGCCAAGCTCAAAAGTTTCGCCATCACTGTCCTATATGGTACTATAAGAATGGATACATGTCATTATACATTTGTCAGAATCTGTAGAATGTACAACACCAGGTATAAACTATGGGCTTTGGTTGACAACAATATGTCAATGTTGGTTTATCAGTTGTAACAAATGTACAAATATTGTAGGGTAGGGGAATAGGTGCGCTGGAAAGGATGGGAATATATGGGAGCTTCCTGTACTTTCCACTCAGATTTTCTGTGAACCTAAGACTAGTCTAAAAACAAAGTCAATTAATTAAAAACATAGAATTTATAACACAAAGTGTGAGCCCTAATGTAAACTATAGACTTAGGTTAATAGTAAAAATATAGCCTGACTGGCATGACCTAGTGGTTGAGCATCAAGTTAAGAACCAAGAGGTCACAGTTTGATTCCCAGTCAGGGCCACAGACATTTGGTGGAAATTTACTTGGTATTTAAGTGAATTTGTCTAAAATTTTACGTCTATGTAAATTGAAGGAACTAGCTAAATACTAAAATGATAAGTTTGTTAATTTACTATTCTAACAAGTTTTCATATCAATTCACAGTTACTTTGTTACAGAAACGGTTTGTAAATTCTACAATCTAAATATATAAAAGCCTAAACGACTGTCCAACTGTTCGACCATCTGACCAGTAGCTATGACACACAATGACCATCAGGGGCAGATGCTCAACGCAGGGGCTGCTGAGCTGTGGTGACTTGGCAGCTACAGTTCTCGGGTGATGCACCCGGAACCAGAGAGGAGGGAGCCCAATTCCAGGGTGCATTACCTGAAAACTGCCCTTTCGCGATCCGGGACCCCTCAGGGGATATCAGAGAGCCAGTTTTGGCCTGATCCCTGAAGGTCAGGCCTAGGGACCCCATCAGTGCACGAATCTGTGCACTGGGCCTCTAGTAGTAAATGTAAAATACATTCCCTTGCTAAACCATTTTTTCTATAATATAAATAAGGACACTGACTTCCTTATTTTCTTATATATTTAGCTATTTATTTTTCCCCTTAAAAAACATAATTTACTTTTTAGCTTCTTAGGCAGTAGAATTAAGGGAAGAACTCTAGTTTGAAAAATACTTGTTTATTTGATCCCAAATGAATGAAATAGTGTCCAATCTTATTGCAATTGATAATTCAACACAACACAAAAAAATCTTTAAAAATGTATTTGAAAAGTCCCAAGTTTTGTGACTATTTGTATATCTGATATGAGTTAATATCATTGAAAATATTTTGGTCCATTTTATGGACCTGTTAGTCATTGTGTACACTGAATTATTTTTAATTTTGCTATTAAAATAATTTGTTTAATATTAAGTAGTGAAAGGACATTTGGATATTAGATCTTGAGGGAAAAGTGGGTGACAGATCATAAGTTATCAAATACAAGTTTCAAAAATAGACATCCACTCTTACTAATGCAAGACAGAGTTTTACTATCTAGTTAAAAAAATTTAAGTTGAGTTATTTGTGTGTGGTTGAAATGATAAAGATTTTATTGCCATTTTAAGTTATCAGCATTAAAAAAGCAATTAACAAAATTCCATTAATAAAAAAGACAAAATACTTATTTATTTTTTTAAAACAACTTGCAAGGCTTTATTTCCTAACTACAGGCATCTCTAACAGGCCAGATGCCGCGCCCAGCAGGAGCCAGGAGCCTGGAGCCCAGCCAGAGCGGGTGGGGGGTCGCCTTCCAGGGAGAGGGCCCGGCCTCGCAGCGCCCTCACTGGCCCTTCTGGTGGGCGTTCTTGATGATGGCGTTTTTGAACAGCATCACCAGGGGCGTCTGGCTCTTCTCCGAGGTCATGAAGCCGCTGTAGCGCTTGTCCTTGGGCGGGCTGCCCTAGCGGAAGTGTTCCATCTTGTAGGGCCCCTTGTCCTTCTTCAGCTGCAGGGCCATGGCCTCCCCCACCAGGCCATACTCCAGGTCAGCAGGGGCCGCCTCGCCCTGGGCCACGCCCTCGGGGCGGAGCGCCTGCTCCAGCTGCTCCAAGGGGGGAGGCCTTGGCCGACTCGTCCTGGGCGCCTTTGGGGTTCACCTTCACCCGGCGCAGCTTCTTGACCACCGCCTTGCCCCAGCGGAAGTGTTCCATGGAGAAGGCGCGCTTGCCCTCTCGCGGGCCCGGACCGGCGCCATTGCTGCGGAGCTCCAGGCCACCTTCGCCTGCGACCTCCGCCTCCTCCATGCCATTGGGGCCCGCGCTGGCCCCGCTGCTGTCCCAGGGGAAGTGGCCCATGAAGTACTTCTGGAGGTTCTCGGCCAGCAGCTGTTCCTCGATGTTCCTGGGAAACACCGGGGTCTCAGCCAAGAGGTCGGGCTTGCAGGCCGGAATGCAGGCCTGCGGGAGAGCGAGCCGACAAAATACTTTTTAGCATGCAAATACTTATTAACAGAAACTACAATAATACAAGGAATATTTTCTTACACACAAAATTAAAGACCTAAACACTAAAAACCATTTCTCATATTCTAATAATCAGTGGGGTGATGGAGGCATCAGTGAATGTCATTGCAAATACATGTGAACATTACATGAAATGCACAATTAGTTTCATCTCAGCAGTAGACAGCCACCTCTTTTTTGGTACAGCCTACATTACAACACTTATCAGATAATAGGTAAGGGGCCCCTCTCTTTTTTAGGAAATGTTTAACTAAGCGTATGTTTTTTAATTCTGAAAGACTTTCGTTTTCTGCTTCACTTTGTCTCTGGAGACCATTTTTCTTAAATTCTTCAAAGTTAAGATTTACATCCTTTGATGAAGCTTGTTGTAGTAGCTCTTCATTCTTGGTGGTGGAAAATGGCATGATTTCTAAGTTAAAAAAAAAGAGGAGGAGAAGAAAAAATACTCATGTCAATGGACATCAGGAAAACTAAAAATTTGCATAGATATAAAGGAAAGCATTGTCTCAATAAAATTAAATATCAACATAATCAGCAAGTTACCTAATATGTAAACAATTTAGTTCATATAGTTGGGCAGTTTAAAATACTACAAATTTACCAAGTTTATAATGCTTTATTCCACTTGGACCATCTGTTACTTCTTATGTCCCCTTAATGCTTTCATCAAAGGCCTGCACCTTTCCCCGACATAGCTGAAGTCATCTTGGTCATTAAAAACAGTTTGACTACATATTAATTTTTCTTACCTGAGTAATTTTCTTCCATTGCTAAGTAACTTACCATTGAGTTATAATAACCCTTGAAGAGTATATTAGTTATTTGAAACTATCAAATAATCTATGGTGGAAAATTACTGCTTCAAGATAAAGTTAAAAAGGCAGAATTTTCAACTGCTCCAATCTCTTAGGGTGGTGAAACCAGTCCTTGACGCCCTCATACATATACTCTTTAACGATTTCTCTTCTTCAGAATATTTACTCCAAATTGTAGCTGAGCCCCTTGTGATTTTAATGCCCCTAGTATTTTTGACAGCTAGAATTAAATAATTTAATTCTTAATCAGGTCTTTGTTCACATGTTAAGCACTTTTCCTACTCAACTCTTTTGTTCTCACGAATGGACTCAAGTTGCTGATGTACTTTCTCTTTGTCAAGCAGGTAATAAATACAGGGTCACCAGGAGAAATTTTGAGTTTGTTTTGCAGAAGGAAAGAATGTCTTCTAAGTAGCTGAGATGAGCTGTTGACACTCAGGAGTCTGCTATGAAAAAGCATCATCTGTGACTAAAGCTATACAGACTTCTCTGTCAGTTCCCTAGAACTCTCCTTCCCCTACGCCCTAGCTACATAAAAACTCCCTACTTTTGCTTTTAGGGACAGATGGATTTGTGAGATCTTGCTCTCCCATTCTGTCACCTTAGCCAAATTGAATACTCCTTTCTCTATCTCCAAGAACCAGTGTCTCAATGTTTTGGCCTACTAGCACATGAATACACACACCTGAATTTTGGGCGGTGATTCTGCAGCAAAATCATTTAGCTGTTTGTCTGAAGGGCAAACTTCCTTTGACTCTTGGTCCCTTGCGGGTTCTCCTGAAGATGACAAGGCCCTTTTCTTTATCTTCAATCTCTTCTCTTACAAATGAATTTCAAGACCCAGTTCAAAGCTGTGGGGCCCTGGCTGGTGTGGCTCAGTTGGTTGAGTGTAGTCCCATGCACCTAGGGTTTGCTAGTTCCAGTCTTGGTCGGGCCCATGCCTGCCTTGGGGGTGGGCTCAATCCCCAGTAGGGGTTGTGCAGGAGGCAACCAATCAGTGTTTCACCGATTGATGTTTCTCTAACTCATCAATGTTTCTCTCTCTTTCCCCCTCTCCCTCTCTAAAATATCAGTAAAAGCATGTAAATAAGAGAAGTGGGAAGCTAGGCTTTCCCCTTTGGTGAAGTATAAAAAAAAATACATAAAATAAAACAAAAGAGGAGGTTTTCAATGGCATGGGCCATGGCTCAGCATTTTATTTATTTATTTATTTTATTTATTTTTTTTTTTGCAGAGGAAGAGAGTTGTTAAATCCAAGGCTTCATGTCCACCTCTCCAGGACCCTATGGGAGGTCTTTTGAGTTCTGCGTCAGACATATTTGATAACCGGTTCACACCTCACTGCCCCCTGTCCTCTCAAGATGCCCTGTCCAGTTGCCCCAGCCGGTAGCACTCCTGCTCTCCCGGCCACAGACCTTGACTCTGGGGTCTAACCCCAATTTTCCCTGCCTTTTACAGGTCTTTGGGCAGCCTTATCTCCTCTGTGGCTACCCCCTTCTCCCCACCAAGTCTGCCTTGCTGCCAAGAGGCGAAGGGCATGCCTCTCACATAAAATTGTTTACTGTTCCCATAGTTTTCCCTTGCTCTGGTAAGATCCCTGGTAAGACCCTTACTAGAAAAGCAAGTTATAAAGGGAACAATCCAAATTTTTAGGGACCAGCAGCTCTCACCTGCAGATGGTCCAGATCTTGGCTTACGCTGCTTCCTCATGTCCTCTGCCCAGATGTGAGTGCCGCAGACATGGATGAAGAAACGGACTAATTCGAGGTTGCACTTAGTAAAAATGTCCATGTCCTGGCCTCGGCTCTCTCTGGGAAGTTGGCTCAGTAGCAGCCAACTTCCTAGCTGGTGGAACAAGAACAGGCGCAGCATCCTGGACCTTATCTCTCTTGCTCTGGGCATTTCAGCCTTTGTCTAGAGACTGTAGCTGCTGCCACCTACCAGCCTCTGCCAGTATGCCAATCCTGGACTTCAGGGTACTTTCCCTTGGCTCCTCCAAGCTTTTATAGCTCTCAGGCTACCACTTAGACCTTGAGGCAATGGTCCAAGCTCCACCCCTTTCCCCACCCAGCTCCTTGTAATGCACTACCCCTACCCCTCTTCCCAGCTCTAATTTATCTTTTCAACCTTTCCTCCATTTGCCCATCTTTCTGTTCTTGGCCCTCTTATAGTGGTATTTTTTCCCCTCTTTCCTTATCCTCAAGCCATTTTGTATACTTATGTAAAGCTAGTCAATATTTGAAGTATTTCCTTTATTATAAAGCTAGGCTGGCCATTACACTAAATTTATCAACAAAAATAAAATAGAAATTGCCCAGCCGGTGTGGCTTAGTGGTTGAGCGTCAACCTATGAACCAGGAGGTTACAGTTCAATTCCTGGTCACGATACATGCCTGGGTTGTAGGCTCAATCTCCTTATAGGGCGTGCAGGAGGCAGCTGGTCAATGATTCTTTCATATCATTGATGTTTCTCTCTCTCTCCCTCTCCTTTCTCTCTGAAATCAATAAAAATATATTTTAAAAAATAAACAGAAATTATTCATACTCTTATAACCTAGAGTTTTCCAGTATGAACATTTGCTGCATAACCTGTTGATCTAAATAAGATTATAATTAGATTAATGAGTATAGTATGTGGTATATCAATCCATAAAAATGTAATGAATGAAATTATAAGATATTGACAAGAGAGGGAAAACTGATGAATTTTTATCTAAATCGCAGTAGAAACATTAAAATTCTCAATGCATCACTTTAGGCTTGCACAATATCATAAGTTTGCCATGCACTTTCTCCACTGACTTTCCTCCAGTTCCTCTGGGAGGTGGTTTGATAGCAACCCAGTTTCTTGAATACTTTAATTTGATATTTCATTTTATATTTCAGAGACTAGAGAACACACACACACACACACACACACACGAACAAATCATAAAAGAAAGGGGGAAAAAAGCAGTAGAATCCCACAATTACAAGAAGAAAATTTTGATAGTACATGTTACAGCACAAAAATCATGTGGGTTTTTGTTGTTTTTACTGTATCCTATGTTTGCTGTATTTGGTGAGGTAATTTTTCTTCAATGATACAAACCTTTTTATTTTATTTGGTTAGAAACATTCCCTGGATAACATTTATTAGGTAAAAGAGGGTTTGGTAGAAAAAACCTATAGTTGCATATGAAACAGTCCTTAAGCATATGATCTGGGAATCACATAGACCTCTTAAGCCAGTTTCAAAATACATGTTTCTTTCCAGGCACAGCAACAATGCATCCAAAGATTTTCTTTTTAAATAAGATACACATTGCTATGTAAAATAATTTTATTTATACATGCAATTGGGATCTTTCTTTTGTCCATATTTCAAACTTAAACATTTAATTGTGAAATCTTCCCTTGACATAGTGTTGAAATACAGAATTAAAAAGATTACATAGTTTTGCCCAAGCCAGTTTGGCTCAGTGGATGGAGCGTCAGCCGGGGAACTGAAGGGTCCCGGGTTCAATTCCTATCAAGGGCATGTACCTCAGTTGCAGGCTCTTCCCTGGCCAAGGCCCTGGTTGGGGCATGTATAGGAGGCAACCAATTGATGTGTTTCTTTCACATTGATATTTCTCTCTGTCTTTCTCTCTTTTCTACTCTCTCTAAAAGTCAATGGAAAAATATTCTCAGGTGAGAATTAAAAAAAAAAAGGTTACATAGTTTTTCTAATGGACTTGGAGCCAGTATAATATATAACTGTTAATGGCTTCAAAAAGAATACAGTAAGAAAATATATCAGGCCAACCAGAAATTTTCACATAGCCTTCTCTTTAGACATTTTTTAAAGGATCTTTTCAAAATTTCAATAAGAACTTCTAGACTAATAAAATAAGCAGTGGGTTTGGTAGGAAAAAATTTAAAAAATTATATATATAAAAGCCTAAGTGACCGTCCGACTGTTCGACCGTCTGACCGGTAGCTATGATGCGCAATGACCACCAGGGGGCAGACGCTCCAACTGGTAGCTATGATGTGCACTGACCACCAGGGGGCAGACACTCAACACAGGAGCTGCTGAGCTGTGGTGACTTGGCAGCTGCAGTCTCCAGTGATGCACCCGGAACCAGAGAGGAGGAAGCTCGATTCCGGGTTTTGTCACTCAAGAACCACCCTCACACAATCTGGGACCCCTCGTGGAATGTAGGAGAGCCGGTTTCAGCCCAATCCCCACAGGCCAGGCTGAGGGACTCCACCAGTGCACAAATCTGTTAATAAGCACGGAATATGTATCTTATTATGCAAAAATAGTACATACACTGGCATATTTCTCTTTTGCTGAACCCAATATGTATGATCAATATGTAGGGATCATATTAGCAGTGCAGGGCCACAGGAAAGCTAGACCAGTCAAGCCTGATACCTTCTCCTCCACAGCCATTCCACTCCCAGTTTATATGATTTAGGGACCTGCCATTAGGGATATCTACACTAATAAAAGAGAAACATGGTAATTAGCGTACAACCGCTACCCTTCCCATTGGCTAATCAGCATATCCTTATGCAAATTAACTGTCAGCCAAGATGGCGGCCAGCAGCCAGGCAGCTGGAAGCGAACATGAGGCTTGCTTGCTCCAGTGACTGCAGACTGCAACGTTCCCGGCCTGATTTGCTGGCCTCTGAGCTACAACTCTAAGAAACTATGTTGCAAATATAGAAGCTAAACAAAACCACAGAAACCAGCTTTCAGCCAGCCGGGATCTCAGAGCTAGAGTTATACATTGTTTCGATTATAGCAGCAGAAGCCTCAGAGCTAGAGCCAGAGCTAAAGCTGGCCCAGAATTAAAAAAAAAGAAAAAAAGAAAAAAAGGAGTGGTTGGGAGCTTCAGTCAATTGCCAGCCTGAAAGCAGCCCTCAGCTCCTCACCCAGACTGGCCAGGCACCCCAGTGGGGACCCCCACCCTGATCCAGAACACCCTTCAGGGCAAACCAGCTGGCCCCCAGGCCTCTATCCTATATAGTAAAAGGGTAATATGCCTCCCAGCAACGGGATCAGCGGAGCCGCGAGGCCTCCTGGCACCGGATCAGCGTCACAGGGGGCAGCGCCCAAACCCCCTGATCACCCTGAGGCTCTGTGTGTGACAGGGTGTGGCGTCCCAACCCCCCCACCCCCCCTGCTCTGTGTGGCGGTGCCCCAACCCCCCAATTGGCCCCACCCTGAGCGTGACTGAGGGTGGCATCGCAACCTCCCAATCCGCCCTGCTCTGTGCATGACAGGGGGCGGCGTCCCAACTCCCCAATCGGCCCTGCTCTGAGCCCGACCAGGGGCTGCACCTAGGGATTGGGCCTGCCCTCTGCCACCCAGGAGCAGGCCTAAGCCAGCAGGTCGTTATCTCCCGAGGGGTCCCAGACTGCGAGAGGGCACAGGCCGGGCTGAGGGATCCCTCCTTGCCCCCCAAGTGCACAAATTTTTGTGCACCGGGCCTCTAGTGTATGATAAAAAGTTATAACTTGTTGAGAAATATGTTTGATACTAGAGGCCTGGTGCATGAAATTCGTGCATGGGTAGAGTCCCTAGGCCTGGCCGGTGATCAGGGCCGATTGGGGCCTTCTGGCTGCCGGCTGGGGCCTTCCTTCCCCACTGTTGGCTGCCAGCTGGGGCCTACCTTCATTCCGTGCCGTTCCCTGGTGGTCAGTGCACGTCATAGCTAGCAGTTGAACTCATGGTCTCCTGGTCGAACTCCCAAGGGACACTTTGCATATTAGCCTTTTATATATATACGTAATTTCCCTATCCATTCAGCTTATTCCCAGGCAACTACTCCCTCACTTAAGTTCACTGAATTAAGTTCTAGAGATATTTAACTGGAAGTCCAGGAGCACAAAGTACTTTGCCAGTATGAAGATAGATCAGGGAGGGTGAGGAGCAAGAATCTGGTGGAAGATTTTGGGAATAATTCCATTGAAGTTTTTACTTAACAATCCCAAAAAATTGATAAAATTGAAATTCCTGAATACTTTAAATGTCTTATAAAGAGCTAATATGAGGATATGCTAATTAATATTGTGAGAAACAAATGTGTATTATGGAAAAGGAAATATGTTTTGTAACTTGTCTAAGGTTTTAGCCAGTTTTAAAAAATTTATATTTATTTGGGTGACATTGGTTAATAACATTATCTGTTCATCACTCTAAGTCTAATCTTTGTCTCTCACCATGTATTTGACCCTCTTTACTCTCTTTATTCTCTCCCCATTCCTCTTCTCTCTGGTAATCACCCTTATATTGTATGTGTCTATGAGTTTGTTTTTGTTCATTTATTGCTTTCTGTTTTATATCTCACATAAGAATGAAATCACACGCTTTTTTGTCCTTTTCTGTCTGACTTATTTGGCTTAGCATGATACTCTCAATTCATCCATATTGTTGCAAATGACAGTATTTCATCTTTTCTTATCCTAGCAAATGTTTTATTTTTTTTAAGTAATTTTTTATTGTTAAAAATATTACATATGTCCCCTTTTCTCCCCATTCACCCCTGTTTCCCTTCCCCAGGCCTTCACTACCCTATTGTCTGTGTCCATGGTTATGCATGTATGCATACAAGTTCATTGATTGATCTCTTCCCACACATCCAACCACCTTTGCCTTCCCTTTGAGATTCCACAGTCTATTCCATGCTTCGATGTCTCTGGGTCTATTTTGTTCATCAGTTTATTTTGTTCTTTAGATTCCACATATGAGTTTGATCATGTGATATTTGTCTTTTTCTGACTGGCTTATTTCACTTAGCATGATACTCCCAGGTCCCTCCATGCTATCTCAAAGGGTAAGAGATCCTTCTTTCTGACTGCTGCATAGTGTAAATGTACCACGGCTTTTTTATTCACTCATCCACTGATGGTTACTTGGGCTGTTTCCAAATCTTAGCTATTGTAAATTGCCCTGCTATGAATATAGGGGAGCATATATTCTTTCTGATTGGTATTTCAGGTTTCTTGGGTTAAATGCCTAGAAGTGAGATCACTGGGTCAAATAGCAGTTCCATATTTAATTTTTTGAGGAAGCTTCATACTGTTTTCCATAATGGTGTAGCAGTCTGCATTCTCACCACCAGTGTACTAGGATTCCCTTTTCTCTACATCCTCACCAGCACTTGTCATTTGTTGATTAGTTGATGGTAGCCATTCTGACAGGTCAGAGGTGATACCTCATTATCATTTTAATTTGCATCTCTCTGATGATCAGTGACTTTGAACATTTTTTCATATGTCTTTTGGCCATCTGTGTGTCCACTTTGGAGAAGTGTCTATCAGTGATGGCGAACCTTTTGAGCTCGGCGTGTCAGCATTTTGAAAAACCCTAACTTAACTCTGGTGCCGTGTCACATATAGAAATTTTTTGATATTTGCAACCATAGTAAAACAAAGATTTATATTTTTGATATTTATTTTATATGTTTAAATGCCATTTAACAAAGAGAAATCAACCAAAAAAATGAGTTCGCGTGTCACCTCTGACACGTGTGTCATAGGTTCGCCATCATTGGTCTAGGTTCTTTGCCCATTTTTAATTGGATTGTTTGTTTTCCTTTGCTAAGTTGTATGAGTTCCTTATATATTTTGAGTATTAACCCTTTATCAGATGTGTCATTGCCAAATACGTTCTCCCTTACAGTGGGCTCCATTTTCGTTTTGTTGATAGTTTTTTTTGCTATGCAGAAACTCCTTATTTTGATGTAATCCCATTTGTTTATCTTCTCCTTAGTTTCCTTTGCCCTAGGACAGGGGTGGGCAACCTTTTTGTGAGTGCGTGCCAAAGCCAGCAAAATCTCTGACTCAAATCTCTTCTCCGTGCCAACCCTAATTTTTTTGAGAACATGTTATGCCTACTTGATATCTCTTAAGATGTACATAAGGGCAGAACCTTGAAGAAATAATAAAATTCATTCGAGCGACAAAAACACAGTATATGATGATGAAAAATACATTTATTTTTTAATGTATACATGTACACTGATAGTCCGACAGAAAACTTTATGACTCCGTTTGATATTATCAGTGGGACTTTTGCTGCTGCATCACTGATGACAGAGATTTTACATCAGGTTTATTATTTTGTGACCTTCAGAGATCTGCAGGAGCTACTACTTTCATCTGTCAGGCTACTCCTATTATGAGACTTAACAAAATTCATCACTGAGAACAAAGATTCACAAGCATATGTGGATGAAAACATGGAGAGTAACGCTGTTGCAAAGTTTTTTAAACAGAAAAAATTTTCTGGAATGGCATTCCAAGTCCTCAATAGTTTTCGACACTATTGAAATTGCTCTTCCCCTCTCTCATCAATCCATGTCTGTGGTCTTTAAGATAACTTGTTATGTAAAATTATTTATTTATCTAAGATGCACCTACACTGAATTTATCTGAAAAATAAAAAAGTCGATATTAAGAAAAAAATTGTAAATGGAGATTATAAGAGAGGGTTTTGCGTGCCAGCAAAAGTTTCTGGCGTGCCATGTTTGGCACGCGTGCCTGGGGTTGCCCACCCCTGTTCTAGACATACCAGCTTGCTCTCTGCTCTGGATACTAAGTACATTCTTCCCTTTGCATTTCTGTCTCTTTCATGTGGATTGCATAAGCCCTACATCTTTCTGTGTATCCTCATCTTTTCTTGTGGTTTTAATTATCACAATTAACATGAATTGCAGTGTGATAAGCAGTGACTGGTCAGTTTGGGATTAGAAATAACACATAAGAAATCCTGACTGAAAAGAAAGAAAAATTATAGAAAAGATGATTAGAGGGGAGTGTTGAAAGAAAATCTTGATTGTGGAGAAACTTGAGCATTTTTATGTCTCTCGGGAAGGAGCCAGAGAGAGGGAAAGCTGAGATATGGGGGACAGTGGACTAACTAAAACAAATTCCTTGATCACCTTTTATTTATTGATTTTTTAATTGATTTCAGAGAGGAAGGGAGAGGGAGAGAGAGATAGAAACATCAATGATGAGAGAGAATTATTGATCAGAGAATCATTGATCAGCTGCCTCCTGCACGCCCCACACTGGGGATCGAGCCTGCAACAGGGGCATATACCCTGACCAGGAATGCAACAGTGACCTCCTGAGCCACAATGGTAGGGCTTGAGCACCTTTTAAATGCAAATTCCACTTAAAGAGATAAAATATGTAACTCCTAAGGATTCTGGTTCCCACTTAGCTTCCTTCTTTTCTGTCACTGTGAGCTTCTATACTAGATGGCAAATACTTCCTCTCTATCTGTGTGTAAACTGTGAGCTCAAAGAGCCCAGAGGAGAGGTCCTAATCATGCTTGGTTCTCAATGTTGAATACAGAACAAAGGCTTCACAAGTAATGAATTGCTGGGGTCCAATCCCAGCGGGTCCAGGGGTCCCCAAAGGTGTGGACGGAGTCGGCGAAGAAGGAATGACACGAAGACAGCCTTCAGTTGATCAGCAGCCTAGTCAGGACCTCTAGCCAGGATCTCCAGCCAAAGTTCTGGTCGGAGTTCTGGTTAGGAACTGATGAGGATCTGATGAGGATCTGATGTTTATTGTCTTGTTACATCCGTATTTATACCAGCCAATTTTAATCCTGTCAATTTCTATTACAAAGGTTAGGGCGTTTCTTATCTCCATTCCAGGGAGTAAAGATTATGTAGCTTAACTACCTGCCTGGCACTTAATTAAGGGGTTGTATCCCCTCCCTAACCTCAGGGAAAATTCCCCACCTGGGGAAACAACCTTTCTCAGAGAGGTGACCTTGGTTAAAACACATGGCACTAAGGAGAGCAAACATATTAAGAACAATATGCTATATATGCCAGGTCCCTTGAAACATATGCTGTGCAGATGTTTCTTTCCTGCAGCGACTGTGTCAAGCAGCAAGGATGGACCGGCTTCCGGCAAAGAATACATTTATCTTTTGACTTTTTTCTAAGTGACATGGGTGTCCTGGAGTTGCATGAATCCCCTCAATAAATGGGTAAGACAGAGCAATGAAAAAGAGAGGGAATAATGCCTCTCTCAAAGAGCAGTAAGTGCCAAAAAAGAACTTTACCCCCCCCAAAAAAGTAATGTCTGGGGATTCAGGGGAAACAGAAGCAGGGCACAGACTGGGCAGGAAGCAGAGAGAGGTACTCTCAGACTATTAGAGTCACAAGAACAGATGAGAAGACAGTGCAGAGGTCTAGAGTACAAGAGTGACATGCACCTGGTCACTTAGACTATTAGTGGCAAAGACAAGCCACAGAAGCACATTTTTCTGAGGGCAAGGTTTGTCTTAGCTGAATTTCAGCTATACTCTCCTCTGTCCTGAGGATGCTGGCTTGCTATCACTATTCTGTCTGAAATTATAAGGTTTTCCGTTCTAATACCTGCCCCATAGAAAGGGATGCTGCAATTGCTGGAGAGGATGGAATGCAGAAAAAAGAAGATGCCATTATTGTCAAAACTATAACTCAGATGCCCAGGCTACAAACCAGACCAACTTAATCAGAATCTGGAGGAGGTAATGACACCCAGGTAACAGCATTGTGTAAAGGTCCCAGGAGATTCCAATGAACACACAAGGTTGAGAACCAATGGATTAGAAGTTTCTGAGGGGTTGTCATGAGGGCCACCCAGATATCCCTTGCCCTGCTGCTCCCTCCTTATTCTCCATCACATCCCCCCAGGTACCTCAACCCTGTCCTAGGGCTACTGCTGAAGCTGCAGTCAGGCTGCATCCCTTAGGTTAAACAATCTGGCCATCTCAGGATCACCCAGCTGCCCTGGGATTGGCCGGCCACAGAGGGCAAATACCACCCTTGCTTCTGGTTCTAGTTGAATAATTTACTATAAATAGCCTCCCTTTCCTCCAGATCCCAGGCTCTTTAGCCAAATGGACCTGAGCAGGGGCAGCCTCTAATGAGATACAGGAGATAAATAAGCTGTCCAAATGAACGGTTGTCACAGTAGCGGCTGAATTAAGACAGAAATGCTTAACGCTTCATGTCCTGCTTATAAACTAACCACTCCTGGGAGACAGGGGGGTGTGCAGCCAAGAGCCCCGCAGAAACAAGGCTGCAGGGTCCAGGGTGGGATTTCCAATTAGGAAGGACTCCAGTGGAGGTGATGGAAGGGTTCTCTCTTGCCTGCTCACTTCCTATATCCTTTTTCCTCCTCCCTTTTTCCTCTTCCTCTCCCCCAATTCCTACCCTTGCTCTCCCCTGGTCTCCTAAAAGAGCCTTATTTCTATTCAGTTTAAGAGAGAAGTTCTCACTGTTCCAAACTCTTGCTCAGGTCTCAGGTCTCATCCATCAGTATATGGGAGGATCTGAGGTTAAGGTGCTGATATCAACTGGCCTTCCTGGGATCTAGGACTCTGAGAAGAGAAAAGGAGTCATCCACCGGGGAACATTTTCCATGTCCCTACACTATTTTATCCAGAGGGAAGCTGTATAGGGTTATCTTGTTGATTTATCCATTATTAATTCACTAATTTAGTAGATATATATTTTCACCATAAGCAAGGCGAGTCATGTTTCTTCTGCAACCTGTGTATAGCCCAGCAGCAGAGATAAATATGTGTATGTGACAGGACATTCGATGTAGCTGCAGTTCTGATGCCACAGAGATAGCACCCTCCCATTGCCAATATGCTCAAGTTTAGGTTCATTTGGTCATTGGAGACCATATCAGTGGCAGTATGCCGGGAGGAAAGAAAATTGGACCTTGGTCATTCCCCTGGTTGATTTTGGACATTAGTCCAAACACATTTGATGGATTGGGACTATTCTTGTCTCTAAGTCGGAAAGGAAGAAAAAACCATGGCAATAAGAATGGTGGGTGAGCACCCAGGAGTGGCCTGGACCCTAAGGACTTGGCCAGCAAGAAGAAATATTGCTTCTGGGAATAGTGTACTGCTGGAAACGGGGAAATCCTAGCAGCATTATGTGCACACTGGGGGAAATGAAGGAAGAGAGGGGGTCTGTAAGTATAGCTCAGCTGTTACAGGAGCACCTTAAAACTAAATCTCAGAGCAGAAAATCTCCCTTGTACCTAGGAACAAGACATCAGTGGCTTCCCATTGCCCAAAACTGTGAGTTACAGCTAAAAAATCCCCCAGTAGGAAAGAGCATACAGCCCTAGAAGATATTACTCATGCCCAACCTTTAGGTTAAGATAAACAACCATGGTGACTCACTTTTAAATCATGTTTACTAATGCATCAGAATCATTATGTTGTCACCAAAAACAGGATGAGAACCACAAGTCTAAAAAAATCAAGTCCACCGGACTAGGCATACATAGACAATCACAACCTAATTTCAGTCTACCTTTTAGTCTTCTCTCTGCCCTCTAGACAGTTTCCTTTCTAATGCCCGTTCTATTGGACATGAAATTCATTATGCCTAGAGAGAAGAGAATAGGAGAAAGAATCACAAGAAATGAGGCTGGAGTCATGGGATGCACCACGTCTCATAGCTTCCTACAGTCAGGTTTGGACATTATACCAAGGGTAACAAAGAGCCAGAGAAGACAAGTAAGCTTATGCGTGACCAGACTGGGTCAGCTGGCTGCAGTGGGAAGAATGGGTTAGAAAGCAATAAGGCTTCCTGCCCTCACAGGATTGGGGGTGAGAATTAAACACAGAATTACATACAAATCCCCTGGAATGATGTTTGTCACAGGGCATAAAATCAGGAAATTTTAGTATCTTCCAAAATTGTTCATCACCAACAATTTTAATTCTTTTTCATCTAATCTCATTTTTTCTCTTTAATCTCCTAAAGATATTTTAGAAAGTAAAGACTAAACGTTTTGCTGCTAGGCACAGTAAACAAATGGGCCCTTCCTTAAGACATATTTACAATAAGCCATAACATAGTGTGATCCGAACCATGCTAATGGCAAAGGCCCAAACTCTCAAAGGGCAAGAACCGCATCCCTTACCTCCCTACCTCAATGTCGGTCACACTATGTGGCCCAGTGGACTTCAGCACAGACTTCTTGCCAAGTGAGGCATGCGCTAGGAGTTCAGAGAGACCAGCAGGCTTAGATGCACTATCTCAGGGTTTAATACAGGCTCAATGAGGACTGTGGCTTTCTTCCTGCATATTTTACTGATACATGTTTGGGATTATTTTCAGTATGCTTTCTAATAGTGGTTTTTTTGTTTTGTTTTTTTTTCATGGAAGTTTCTTCTGAGTAATTTTCAAGTTGAAACTTTCCTAACATGAAATACTGTAAAATAACTTGAAAACATCAAATCTAGACTGAGATGTTAGCTTTGATAATATTAAATTCCTAATTATCTATGGCATTTCCATCTGAGTCACAGATGATATAGGGTAAATTTCATTCTTTATTGCTGCCTTTTCCCACCACCTACCTATACCCCTGGCCACCTAATTAACTTCTAGTTGACATGTATATAGAAAATCAGAGTAATTTTACCCTTAGCCTGAGCAATACGCCAGTGAACTGGTATGAGAATCCTGAAATGACGATGGGGTCAAAACTAAAATTGTTTTCTCTATTAACATGTGTAGCTCTCTCACTTTCTACGCACATGTATTTTATTTCTGTGGCAAGTTGAAAAATCAGGTAAGTAATCATATTGCCTAGAGGAACACAGCATTATTGTAAAAAAGGCAAAGGCAAAGCTGTTTTATTCCGATGTTTAAGGTTCTTCAGATTCGTCTGGTGGAATTGAACTTGCTCAACATGGTTACTCTTGCTTAAAGTTTTACTCTTCTAGATGAAAGGCATAGCTGCCTGTCCTTAAATGCACGGGAGTTGGTGCCTCCACGCATGACAGCTGTCAAGCACTGATATGATCATTCAAGGAACACAAATGCATTTCTAGTACCTATAGATGTTCCTCAGGTTAAGAAATATTTTATAAAGAAAACTCAAAAATAGTTCTGACACATTATAGCAAAACTATACTATTTTTATGCAATTACAAGTATTTTTACTATAAAACCCAAACTCAAAGTAAAAAATGTTAAAGTACAAAGAGTGTAGTAAAAAAAAAAAAAATAGAAGCTCCTATTTCCTAATTCAATTCCACAGTCACATACCCCAAAGGTGACTTGGACCTCCTTTCAGAATATTTTTCCTTATAGTAAATAAATGAAGTATTTTTTCCATATTTTAACACAAATAGGATCATCCTATACAGTTTTGTATTTTGTATTTTTTAACCTATAATTATGTTGGTAATATAGATCCTAGTCTTCTTTTTAGTGCCTGTATAGAATTGCATATATAGATGTACCATATATGCATATTTTATCTATTAATAATTATTTACATTATTTCCTCTTTGTTCTTGCTCATAGAAATAGCATGGTGGTAAACATTTTTTTTTAATATATTTTATTGATTTTTTACAGAGAGGAAGGGAGAGAGATAGAGAGTTAGAAACATCGATGAGAGAGAAACATCGATCAGCTGCCTCCTGCACATCTCCTACTGGGGATGTGCCCATAACCCAGGTACATGCCCTTGACCGGAATCGAACCTGGGACCTTTCAGTCCGCAGGCCGACGCTCTATCCACTGAGCCAAACCGGTTTCGGCATGGTAGACATTTTTTTAGCATACATTTTGTTTTCAAACTTAAGCAAATATATCCATCATGTAAATTCCAGACATTGCCCAGCCAGTGTGGCTCAGTGCTTGAGTGTTGACCTATGAACCAGGAGGTCACGGTTCGATTTCCAGTCAGGCACATGCCCAAGT
>NW_005871178.1:3187046-3209322 GCF_000147115.1 Myotis lucifugus
TACACCTATCAGTTTGTTTTCTTTCTACTCTATAATGAATGATAATACCCATGCTAGTTCCCATTATGACAAAACCTGAGGTAGTTGCATGGTCACACACTGTTCTTTAATTGATGAGGAATAATTGATAATGATAATATTGTTATTATTCCACATGAAATATTGTATCTTCATTTACTGATGACAAAATCTAGATGTGGAAAAGGTAAAGCAACTTTCTTATTTTTTAATCCTCACCTGAGGATATTTTTCCATTGATTTTTTTAGAGAGAGAGAAGGACAGAGAGGAATATAAATATATTATAAAATAACATATAATTATTATGTGAGAGACACATCAGTCGGTTGCCCCCTGTACAAGAGGTACATGCCCTTGACCAGAATCAAACCCAGGACCCTTTGGTCCACAGGCCAACACTCTATCCACTGGGCTAAACTAGCTAGGGCAAAAAAGCAACTTTAAAAAAAAACTCAGTGTGGCAGGTGGGGTTTGATCCTAGGACTCTGTTCTAAGCCTAGGTTCTTGATTTTAATTAAACTTTCTAAAGCTTTGGGTCAAGGGCTTTGTTATGTAAAGCTTATCAGTAAGAAAATCTTTAGTCATGGCTCAGTTCAAGTGAACTGTGAAAACCTCTCAGAATCTGTGAAACTTTCCCTAAAATATCCTAGGATCTTTCTTGACGAGGATGTGGGTTATATACATATTTGCATTTGAATATTACTATATCTGTTGCTGTATGTGAGAGAATACTTAAATTAATATAACAAAGGATCTAAAGATCCAATGTAGAGAGAACTAAAATATTGTGTTGCTTCCTCCCCATACTTCTCACAAGTCATCTTCATGGTTCTATAAGATAGCAGAGTCTGATCAAAGTCATATTAAGACAAGAAGTTCATTGATCTTTTAAAAAAGGAAATTTTGCTAGTAGATAAAAGAAATCACAGAAAGCTTCCTGAAAGAAGCAGATCCTATCCAGTGACATTAAGGAAAAGAAAGCTATGTTGTGAATACTGACAGTTTAGAATTAGTTTTCACAAACTAGCTGTGCCTCAGAATCATTGGGGAGTTTTGTAACTATTCAGTGCTCACACTTGAGCCCTGGAGACTGCATTCAGTTGGTATATGGTGGGGTCATTGTTAATACCCAGAAGATGCAGATGTAATAAGC
Source organism: Myotis lucifugus (assembly GCF_000147115.1). Lineage (NCBI taxonomy): Eukaryota > Metazoa > Chordata > Mammalia > Chiroptera > Vespertilionidae > Myotis > Myotis lucifugus. The sequence continues at coordinate 3,188,219 of NW_005871178.1, forward strand.
CTTCAGACTTCTTTTGAAAAAACAGATTTAAGGCACAGTTCAGAGATGTTTTTTGTTAGAAAACATTTTATCTTTGGTTGGTTTTTTTTAAGTTTTGATGACTTTCTTGCCATCTTATTATCTTGGAATACCTACAAAATAATGTCTGCTCTTTAATAGAAGCCAAGGTTCTAATTCATTCTACTGTTAATGTCATATTAAGATACTGTTGAATCAGATGAAACTCCATTTTCATTCCAATGAGACTCCTAGACTATGTAATTATGGGTTACTTAATATGCTAACATTTATATATCTATAATAATAAAAGCATAATATGCTAATTAGACCAGACAGCCAAACGACCTTCTGGACGAAGCTGGGGCTGCGAGGGCCCAGGCAAGCCACCTCGGCTGTGAGGGCTGAGATCCTTGCATGAATTTCGTGCATCAGGCCTCTAGTTTTTTAATATCAAAGTATTTGGTTGATATGAAAACATGCTCAAAGTCACTAATCATCCGAGAGATGCAAATCAAAACAACAATGAGGTATCATCTCACACCTGCCAGAATGGCTATCATCAACAAATCAACAAACGACAAATGCTGGAGGGGATGTGGAGAAAAGGGAACACTCATGCACTGCTGGTGGGAATGCAGACTGGTGCAGCCACTATGGAAGACAGTATGGAGTTTCCTCAAAAAGTTAAAAATGGTACTCCCATTTGACCCTGTGACCCCACTTCTAGGAATATATCCCAGGAAACCAGAAACACCAATCAGAAAGGATATATGCATCCCTATGTTCATAGCAGCACAATTTACCATAGCTAAGATTTGGAAACAGCCTAAGTGCCCATCAGCAGATGAATGGATTAGAAAACTGTGGTACATCTACGCAATGAAATACTATGCTGCTGTAAAAAAGACGGAATTCTTACCATTTGCAACAGCATGGATGGAACTGGAGAGCATTATTCTAAGTGAAATAAGCCAGTCAATGAAAGAAATATACCACATGATCTCACTCATTTATGGATAATAAAGACCATTATAAACTGATGAACAAAAATAGATACAGAGGCAGAGCAGCATTGAACAGACTGTCAAACTACAGTGGAAAGCCCGGGAAGGGTGGGGTGGGGGGGCGGTGTTAAGAGATCAACTGAAGGACTTGTATGCATGCATATAAGCATAACCAATGGACACAAGACACTGGGGGGTAGGGGAGGCCAGGGGAATTCAAGGGAGAGGGGGGGAAGGAGACATATGTAATACTCTTTGTAATACTTTAAGCAATAAAACAAAAAAAAGTATTTGGTTGAGCATTCCTTTTTAGTACAGAATTACTGCTTCATAGATTAGCTTTCTTTCATTGTTTGCTTCAACTTTGAAAACTGGATGGACACTCTAGTGAATTATCAAAAAAAGAATGATTACTCTGCCAAGGATGGTGTGGCTTAGTGTTGAGCATCAACCTATGAACCAGGAGGTCATGGTTCGATTCCAAGGCACATGCCTGGGTTGTAGGCTCAATCCCCAGGGTGGGGGCATGCTGGAGGCAACCAATCAATTATTCTCTCTCATTGTTAATATTTCTATCTCTCCCTCTCCCTTCCTCTCTGAAATCAATAAAAATATTTTTTAAAAATAGAGAAGAAAACCAACAATGTTAGAGAAGAATGGGCTGGAATAAACAATTCCCAGAGAAAAATGGAAATGGAAGGTGACGTATGGAAGATTCTTAATCTGACTCTTAACAATAACAATAAAAAGAACAAAGAAAAATTAATCAAGATAATTTACTCAGATTGAAACTGGACAAGTAATGGATCTGGGCTGCCTGTCACTACTTGAGCCAATTCAGCAGAGACAGGGTTGAGTTATACTAGTATATGAGCATTTATTTCAATACGGCCAGCTGTATGGCAGAGCAGCAGGTTATCCACAAAAATCAGCTCTTCCACCCCCCATAAACCAGCTGCTTATATTGGGTAGGACAAAGATTGCATGAGAAAGTAGACTATGCAGGCTGGGATGGGACTCCATTGTTTGGGCAACAAGGTTGTTAATCTTTCCATGATAATAGGCAGTTCTTGAATGAGAATGAACCGCATTCCAAAATTGACTCCTAGGTCCAAGGTTGACTCCCAGCTCTGAGGGGTGTACAACTTCCAAGCAGGTTAGAATGTCCTTTCTTCAACCAGAACAAGGCAATCACGGTTAACAGAGCATGATTAATATTTCCCATAACCATAGCTAGTCCCCAACACTATTTTTGCCCCTAACAAGATGAGTAAAGGTTCAAAGTTTAACAGTCTGCTGTTGTTTAGGCTGAATGGGAATAGACACTGTCACATATTGCTAGGAAGGATTCCTAGCCTTCAAAGAATGAACTACTGATATATACAACAACATTGATGAATCTGAAAAAATATTATGCTGAGATATAATACAAGACATTAAGGAGTACATCTCAAATAATTCTATTTATACTAAATACTAGAACTGACAAAACTAATCTATAGTGAGAGAAAGTAACTTAATGGTTGGCAGGGACCAGGGAAGAGGGGATTGACTGCAAGAAAGCACATTGAGAGCTATAAAAATATTCTGTACCTTTAAAAAAAATTAAATCTTTATTGTTGAAAGTATTACGTATGTCCTCTTTTTTTCTTACAGTTAAGCAAGTTTGGACAAATAAAACCACTACCACCTCAATCAAGATACAGAATATTTTGCCTGGGGTGGTGTTGAGGATGGGCTAGAAGGGATTGGGGGGGTGGGGGGCGGGAAAGGGTACATCTGTAATACTTTCAACAATAAAGATAAATTGTTTTTTAAAAAGTAAAAGAAGAAGAAAACTTGATTTGTACAAACCAAAACAAGAAATGAGTAAAGGAACCAAGACCAGATGGGACAAAGACAAAATAAAGAGAATACAGAAAATAAACTCAACTATATCAGAAATTATATTAAATTTAAATGGACTAAAAGCTCCTATTTAAGATAAAGACTGTTAAACTGTCTTAAAAAAAAAAAGAAAGACCTAACTATATGTTGTTTACATATGTAAAAATAAAAGAATGAAAAAAGATATGCCATAAAAACACTGGCCACAATACATCTAATGTGACTATGTTAAGATCAGCCAAGCAGACTTTAAGATAAAGAAGTATTACTAGTGGTAAAGAAGAGCATTTCAAGATATTAAAATAGGTCAATTCAACAGTAAGAAAAAAAAATTCTAAATTTTAAATTCTCTTAGTAGCATAGCTTCAAAATATATATATAGCAAAATTTTAATTAAACTAAAAAGGGAAATAGACAAATTTACAAATTTTTATCTCAGTAGCTGACAGAAAATACAGTAAAACATATATATATAGTGTATGTGAGATGTGAACAACATAATTAAGCAATTTACCTAAATGACCCTATATATACAATGCTATATTCAACAACTGCAAAATACAATCTTTTCAAGTACACATGGAAAATTTACCAAATAGACCAGTGATGGCGAACCTTTTGAGCTCGGCATGTCAGCATTTTGAAAAACCCTAACTTAACTCTGGTGCCATGTCACATATAGAAATTTTTTGATATTTGCAACCATAGTAAAACAAAGACTTATATTTTTGATATTTGTTTTATATATTTAAATGCCATTTAACAAAGAAAAATCAACCCAAAAAAATGAGTTGGCGTGTCACCTCTGACACGCGTGTTATAGGTTCGCCATCACTGAAATAGACCATATGTTAAACATAAAGCAATTCTCAAAAAATTTCAAAGAATTGGGATCATAGAGTGTTTCTCTGACCATTGTGAAAATGAATTAGAAATCATAACAGAAAAATAATTCAAAACTACCCAAATGTTCGCAAATTAAGAAGTGCACTTCTGCCCAGCTGGTGTGGCTCAGTGGTTGAGCATCGACCTATGAACCAGAAGGTCACATGCCTGGGTTGTGGGCTTGATCCCCAGTAGGTGGTATGCAGGAGGCAGCCGATCAATGAATTTCTCTCATCGTTGATGTTTCTCTCTCTTCCTCTCTCTCAAATAAAATCTATATATATAAAAGCCTAAGTGACTAAACAACTGGTCGACCGGTTGCTATGATGTGCACTGACCACCAGGGGGCAGACGCTCAATGCAGGCGCTGTCCCCTGGTGGTCAGTGTGCTCCTACAGCCAACCTCCTGCAGTCCCTCCCCACAGCTGGCCACCCCAATCAGGACTGGGCGAGATGACCCTGATCAGCCCTGATTGCCGGCCAGGCCGAGGGACCCCACCGGGCCTCATATATACATACTTTAAAAAAAAAAGAAAGGAATGCATTTCTATTTTTTAAAGCTTTTTTAATTTTTTAGTTTATCCTCACTCAAGGATATTTTTTCCATTGATTTTTTTTAGAGAAAGAGTAGAAGGGAGAGAGGGAGAAGAAGAGAGAGGGAAACATTGATGTGAGAGCGACACATCAATTGGTTACCTCCCACATGGCCCCAACAAGGGCTGGGGAATCAAACCTGCAACCGACACATGTGCTCCTTATGGGGAATTGAACCCGAGACACTTCTGTGCGTGTGCCGACACTCTCACCACTGAGCCACACTGGCCAGGGCAGAAATGCACTTCTAAATAACCCATGTATTTAGATCCCTTTGGTGCCAACCAGGGATGATTGGTGAAAGTATTTTCAACTGAAAATGAAAATATGGCATAGCAAAATTTGTGGGCTAATGCTAAAAATGATTATAGAAAAATCTATAACTTCAGATACATATATTTAAAAAATAAAAGATTGAGAGTATTTCCTCAGCTTTCATCTCAAGACACTTGAAAAAAAGAACTCTTTTCTCCATAGTGGCCAGCTGCTCATATCTGAAGTTCGCTGCAGCTCCAACAGAAGACCTCGGATCACAGGCTGGTGGGCTTTACAGTACCTCCCACTTTGCTTAATAATATGCCAGCCAACAAGTCACACAGGTGGCAGTGTTACTGGCTCCCTTCTGGACAGTGACACTGATTTGCAGAATGAAGAAGAGGAAGGACTGTAAATCTCTAAGGTTGGAAGAGTCTGGTGGAGAGGAGCCAGCCTGGTCCCAAGTACTCATAAAAAGAACTAATACTCTGGGTTCCACCACTAACCAATTGAGTGTTTCCCCTAAACATAATTATAAAAGCAGAAAGTCACAAGGGTCATTAAAGGAAATCATCATGCCAATCTTTGCTAGGAGCCCTTCCCATAGCATGTCACAAAACATCTAGAACCCACTGTGATTTCTGTTTCCTGATTGTGGGCCCCATGCTAAAACCCAGCTCTTCCAACCCCTTATGGTTGATCCCTTTGGTGCCAACCAGGGGATTCTATATCACAAACAAAGGTCACAAGAGCCATTAAAGGAAATCGTCGTGCCAATCTTTGCTAGGATCCCTTCCCATAGAATGTCACAGAACACCCTGAACCCACTGAGATTTCTGTTTCCTGACTGTGGGGCCTAAATAACAAGGAAAGAAGAACAACCTGGACTTGCGATTGGCATCTGAAATGCAGAGGTGAAGGGGACAGAGCATTCTTGTAGGACTGAGTCCTTAATCTGTGGGATCTGTTGCTACCTCCAAGTAGATGTGTCAGAACTGAGTTGAAGTGTAGGACGCCTAGCTGGTGTTGGAGAATTGCTTGGTGATGTTCTTGGTTAGGCACCTGCCTCATACACAACGGAATTGTGATCAGAATTATAGCATATTCACCCTAATTTAGTCACTGTTTACCAGCTTTTATAAATGCCACCTATTCCACCAAAGTAAAATAATTTATGTGATGTCCTAGCCAGTTTGGCTCAGTGGATAGAGCGTCAGCCTGCAGACTGAAAGGTCCTGGGTTCGATTCAGGTATGTGATGTCCTAGCCAGTTTGGCGCAGTGGATAGAGCTTCGGCCTGGGGACTCAGGGTCCCGGGTTCGATTCTGGTCAAGGGCATGTACCTTGGTTACAGGCACATCCCCAGTGGGGGGTGTGCGGGAGGCAGCTGGTCAATGTTTCTTTCTCATCGACGTTTCTAACTCTCTATCCCTCTCCCTTCCTCTCTGTAAAAAAATCAATAAAATATATATTTTTTAAAAAGAATTGGAGTGACCCTTTTTTGTTGCGTTCTAAATCCTACACATGTAGAACTGTTTTATTACCATTTTAGCCATTTTTAATTGTATGATTCAGTGTCATTAAGTTTATTCGCAATGTTAACCATCACCACTAATCATTTCCAGAACTTGTTCATTATCCCAAATAGAAACTCTATACCCATCCTATATAATAAAAACATAATATGCAAATTGACCAAACAGCGGACTAACCAGTAGGCAGGGGGTAGGGCCAGCGAGCAGGTGGTGCCAGGCCAGCCAAAGCATGTGCCAGCATGCAGAGGGAGGGAACAGAGGGAATGGGGGCAGCAACCAGCGGCAGCAGAGGGGCGATGGGGCTATGGGGGGTTCCAGCACCATCCCCTGATCGGCCTGTCGGGTCACCTCCTACAGATGTCAGTAGGACATCCCCTGAGGACTCCTGGACTGTGAGAGGGCGCAGGCCAGGCTGAGGACCACCTCCCCCCAGTGCACGAATTTTTGTGCGCCAGGCCTCTAGTTGAATAATAACTTTCCATTCCCTCCTTCCTACAGCCTCTGGTATTCTATTATACTTTCTCTCTATATAAGTTTGCCCATTCTAGCTACATACCTCCTAAAAGTAGAATCATACAGCCTGGCCAACATGGCTCAATGGTTGAGTATCAACCTATGAACCAGGAGGTCATGATTCCATTCCTGGTCAGGGCACATGCCCAGGTTTAAGGCTCAATCCCCAGTGGGAGGCAGTTAGCCAATGATTCTCTCTCATCATTGATGTTTCTGTCTCCCTCTCCCCTCCTTTCTGAAATAAATAATTTTTTTTTAAGTAGAATCATACAATATTTGTTCTTTTGTGTTTGGCTTATTTCAGTTAGCATAAAACCCTCAAGATTTACTAGTGTTGTGGCTTGTAAATAAATTTCATTTCTTTTAAAAACTGAAACATATTCCACTGTGTGTACACAGCACATTTTGTTTACCCATTCCTATATAATTACTGTATTTTCTTCGTGGATTTTATTCCAATTTCTTTTTATTTATTTATTTTAACAATAATGTATTATGTCAGGTTTTGTAGGAAGCTGACTCTGACTGGAGATTTGTGTGCAGGAAGTGGATTGGGGAGTGCTTCTAGATCAATACCTGTCCAGGTGTGTAGGAAGGGAGCTGGACAGAGAGAAAAGTTGAATCTGCAGAAAAGTTCATCCCCCAGACCTTCTAGAGCTTGGACAGGACTTCAGATGTGTACCTCCTTTGGTCAAGGAGCCTGAGCCTCTATACTCCCCGGAATAGTGTGGCTTTGATGGCATACAACCTGTGCAATTCCACAGGGCCCTCATACTTAGAACAACCCCATGTTGTTGTTAAATTACATGCTGTCACTGTCACTTGTCACCTGTCACTTTCTTAATTTTTTTAATAAATTGGTTATATGTACTTTTTAAAATTTAATTTTTTTAGAAGAAGGAAGAGGGAGAGAGAGATAGAAACACAAATGATGAGAGAGAATCATTGATCAGCTGCCTCCTACAAGCCCCACACTGGGGATTGAGCCTGCAGCCTCGTCATATGCCCTGACCAGGAATCAAATCGTGACCTCTGGTTCATAGGTCAATGATCAACCACTGAGCCACACCAGCCAGGCTTTAGGCTTCTTTACTCTGCAGGAACAGGCTACCTTAATGTTATAAAGTACACATAAATGTGAAGAGTTTGGAAGCTCTAAAGAAAGAGCAGAGGTTTTATTAACCAAATGACTAGAAATTTGAGGTGTACTGGTACTCAGAAACCATCCTTGCTTTCCCTAATCTCTATTACCGTTTGACCTGCTCTCCCTTTTCCTACCCTGTGGTCCCTGGCATTCTATATCACAAACAAAGGTCACAAGAGCCATTAAAGGAAATCGTCGTGCCAATCTTTGCTAGGATCCCTTCCCATAGAATGTCACAGAACACCCTGAACCCACTGAGATTTCTGTTTCCTGACTGTGGGGCCTAAATAACAAGGAAAGAAAAACCACATGCATCAAATTACAAGAAGGAAGCAAGGAAGAAAATTAGAAAGGAGAGGGAGAGGGTTAGTAGGCATCCTGGGGCATGCCAACATGAGGAACAACCTGGACTTGCGATTGGCATCTGAAATGCAGAGGTGAAGGGGACAGAGCGTTCTTGTAGGACTGAGTCCTTAATCTGTGGGATCTGTTGCTACCTCCAAGTAGATGTGTCAGAACTGAATTGAAGTGTAGGACGCCTAGCTGGTGTTGGAGAATTGCTTGGTGCTGTTCCTCGTCAGACACATGCCTCATACACAATGGAATTGTGATCAGAATTGTAGCATACTCACCCTAATTTAGTCCCTGTTTACCAGCTTTTATAAATGCCACCTCTTCTTCTAAAGTTAAAATAATTAAAAATAAATTAAAAAGCTAAAATAATTTATGTGATTAATTGCTTTTTAGAGGGGCTTTTCACCCTTTTGATTTAGTAAACCTGATTTGCCTTGAGACTTAAGCTCTCCAGTAGGCTCAAAAACTTGATTTTGTAGATTTTCCAGCTTTTTCTTCTTGTTAGAATTGGAGTGGCCCTTTTTTTGTTGCTTTCTAAATCCTAAGTATGCATAGATCTGTTTTATTACCATTTTAGCTATTTTTAGTTGTATGATTCAGTGTCATTAAGTTTATTCGCAATGTTAACCATCACCACTGTTCATTTCTAGAACTTGTTCATCATCCCAAATAGAAACTCTGTACCCATTAAACACTAACTCTCCATCCCCTCCTCCCTACAATCTCTGGTAATTCTATTATATTTTCTCTCTCTCTGAGTTTGCCTATTCTAGCTACATACCTCATAAAAGTAGCATCACACAATATTTGTCCTCTTGTGTTTGGCTTATTTCACTTAGCATGAAACCCTCAAGATTTATCAATTTGTAACTTGTGAATAGATTTCATTTCTTTTTAAAGCTGAATCGTGTTCCACTGTGTGTACATGCCACATTTTGTTTGTCCTCTCCTATTCTCATACACTTACTGTATTTCCTTTGTGGATTTTATTCCGATTTCTTTCTTTTTTAACAATAGTGTATTATGTCAGGTTTTGTAGGAAGCTGACTCTGACTGGAGATTTGTGTGCAGGGAGTGGATTGGGGAGTGATTCTAGATCAATACCTGTCCGGGTGTGTAGGAATGGAGCTGAGCAGAGAGAAAAGTTCATCCCCCAGACCAGTGATGGCGAACCTATGACACGCGTGTCAGAGGTGACACATGAACTCTTTTTTTTGGTTGATTTTTCTTTGTTAAATGGCATTTAAATATATAAAATAAATATCAAAAATATAAGTCTTTGTTTTACTATGGTTGCAAATATCAAAAAATTTCTATATGTGACACGGCACCAGAGTTAAGTTAGGGTTTTTCAAAATGCTGACACGCCGAGCTCAAAAGGTTCGCCATCACTGCCCCAGACCTAGACAGAGCTTGGGCAGGACTTCAAATGTGTACCTCCTTCAGTCAAGGAGCCTGAGCCTCTATACTCCCTGGAATAGTGTGGCTTTGATGGCATACAACCTGTGCAATTCCACAGGGCCCTCATACTTAGAACAACCCCATGTCATGGTTTAATTATATGCTGTCACTGTCACTTGTCACCCGTCTCTTTCTTAATTTTTTAACAAAGATCTCTGCATTTTCATTTTTCATTGGGCCATACAAATTACGTAGTCAGTCCTGTCCTCGACCACATATTCTGATGTTAGTTATTCCCAGAGTGAAACCCAAACCTTGACCAAGACAACTCAATGTGGCTGAGAGGCATTCTCAGAAAGTGACTCATCTGGGAGCCACCCACACTGCAGGGAGTTAGAATGTAGTAAGCCTCAGTATTGATGGCGAGATTTGGATGGTACATGACAATATCCACTGCAATCAGCTTCTGACATGTAACAATTTTAAATAGCTGTAAATTATGGTGCACGTGTACACATTTGCTGTCTCCATTGTACCTATCATATCATAGATTACACACCCATAAACAATAGAGTACCAATTTCAAATCATGGTCATTATTGAGTAGTATTTTTAAAAATTTTTGTGGTTCACTATTTTTATGTTTTAATATGCTTTTTGCTCATTTAATGGTCAAAAATAGTACTTCAGAGTTTTTTAGTCAACGATTTACTAAGAATAATAAAAACATACAGAAAAGGTGAAAGAAGCATATAACTAATACACTTGTACCCAATACATAGACTTTATCATTAACATTTCACTGTTTGCTTTAACATATTTGTAGATATCTATCCATTCCTATCTAATCACCAATACATATTATTTTTAGTATATCTCAAAGTACATTGTATTCAACAGTACATTTCACCCCAAACACTTTAGTAGCCCTATCAGAGTTCAATATTTATTTTTTATTTTCTTTAATTATTTAAAAAAAACTTTTAAATTTATTTATTGAATTTATTGGGGTGACATTGGTTAATAAAATTATATAGGTTTCAGGTATACAATTCTATAATACATCATCTGGATATTGTATTGTGTGTTTACCACCCCAAGTCAAGTCTCCTTCCATCGCCATTTATCACTTTACCTTCTTCTACCTCCCCCTACCCTCTTTGGTCCTTAGGCTGATGCTTTAACCACTGCCTAGGGATAGGTAAAATTTAAATACAGTGAAATATGTAAATCTTAAGTGTACCATTTGATGAGTTTTGGCAAACAGATATAGCCATGAGACACAGCTCTCCGTCCAGATACAGAACATTGCCCTAGCTGGTTTGGCTCAGTGGATAGAGCTTGGGCCTGTAGACCAAAGGGTCCTGGGTTTGATGCCAGTCAAGGGCAAGTACCTCAGTTGCAGGCTCCTCCCCATCAGGGCCCTGGTCAGTGCCCGTGCAGGAGGCAACCATTTGATGTGTTTCTCTCACATCGATGTTTCCCTCTGCCTTCTCTCTTCCACTCTCTCTAAAATATCAATGGAAAAAATATCCTCCAATGAAGATTAACAAAAAATAAACAAACAAATAAAAGATACAGGACATTATCATTATGCCAAAAGGCTACATCATGCCTCTTTTCATTAAACCCTGCCCCCAATACCTGCCCTCCTCTCAGATGTAACCACTGTTTTCATTGTTTTAAATCATAGTTTACTTGAGCCTGTACCAGAACTTCATGCCAAAGGAATCATATAGTATATACTCTTTGGGATCAGGATTCTTTCACGGAGCATAATGCTTTTGAGATTCATGCCTCTTGTTTCATGTACCAGTAGGTTTTCTTTTCTCTTTTTACTGCTGAGCTGTATTCCACTGCAAGAAGGTACCACAGGTATTTATTGATTCTCCTGTTGATGGATCCCTGAGTTGTGTCTAGTTTTTGTTTTTCTGAATAAAGCTGCTATGAATTTCAGATATATATACACTAATAAAAGGGTACTATGCTAATTAGACCAGGAGACCTTCCGGACGTCCTTCCAGACAAAGCCATGGTGGCAGGGCCAAGGCAGAGACAGTTAGGGACGATCAGGCCAGGAGGGGAGGGCAGTTGGGGGTGAGCAGGCCAGTGGGGGAGGAGCAGTTGGGGACGAGTAGGCCAGCAGGCAGAGTGGTTAGGGGCCATCAGGCAGGCAGGCAGATCAGCGGTTAGGAGCCAGTGGTCCTGGATTGAGAGAGGGATGTCCGACTGCCAGTTTAGGCCCGATCCCACAGGTATCGGGGGGTCCCAGATTGGAGAGGGTGCAGGCCAGGCTGAGGGACAAACCCCGCCCCCTGCACAAAGTTTGTGCACTGGGCCACTAGTATATATATAATATATTTATTGATTTCAGAGAGAGGAAGGGAGAGGGAGAGATAGGAACACTAATGATGAGAGAGAATCATTGATCGGCTGCCTCCTGCATGCCCGCTACTGGGGATCGAGCCCAAAACCTAGGCATGTGCCCAGACCAGGAATCAATGGTTCATAGGTCGATGCTCCCGGTTCATAGGTCAATGCTCAACCACTAAGTCACACCAGCGGGCTCGATATGCTAACGATAAGACTCAATAAGTTTGCAACATGTTCTCAAATCAATAACCTATGACCTGCTACTGAGCAATCTTAGGGAAACTGACTTACCATAATGTCTCTGTTCTTCCTCCTAGAAAAAAAGTAAAGAGAAAACAATCATGAGGCAATGGTTTGCAGATTTGCTTTGCATAAAAGAACCAGGACCACCCCCAGACGTATGTGATCACTTCATGGCTTCTCCCCAGATGTATGTGATCATTCAGTGGCATTTCCAAGTCTAAACACTGAAATCTTATCAAGAAACTAGAAACCATAGAAATTTACCCTAACTCTTCCTCCCAGTCTCCTTTCCAAGTTAAAAATTGCTAACTCAGTCCAATGAGCATGATGGTTTTGAGGCATTTCTAAGTTTCCCATCATCTCAGTTGGTGCCTTCTCAATCAGTAAGTTTCTTTGCCCCAAACTCTTACACTCAGATTTTGCCTTTTGTGAAGCGTCTGCCATATGAATCAGAGTTTGATAACACTGAGTGTCTTAAAATTCAACTCAATTCTGACTCTACCTGGAGGTAGCATTAGATACCACACAACACTACCGCCCCCCCCCCCCCCTTCAAATGCCAATAGCAAGCCCAGGTTATAGATCAGAGGTTTCCACTGTTGTAGGTGATGGGAACGGCACTGCGTTTTAGACCTGTGGGGTCAGACGCCACATGGGTTCAGCAACCTCGGTACCTTGAGTTCTGACTAGGAGAGAATTCAAGCCAGGACCCAAACTATAAGAGAACATTTATTTGGTAAATCACAGAGTAATTCCTAGAAGAAATGGACTTAGCAAACAAGTTATAGGGGTAAAGGAAGGGCCCTTGGAGCTTGGCAGTGATGGTAATGAGCCTGGTGTATGTGTGGGGGGTGTGCTCCTGGGAGATAGAGCATGCTGAGTCCTCTGTCCTGAGGGTCTTAAGGATGGAGATTTTAGGGGAGGTCCCAGGGGGAGATCTCAATAGAACAGCGGTTCTCAACCTGTGGGTCGCGACCCCTTTGGGGGTCGAACAACCCTTTCACAGGGGTCGCCTAAGACCATCGGAAAACACATATATAATTACGTATTGTTTTTGTGATTAATCACTATGCTTTAATTATGTTCAATTTGTAACAATGAAAATACATCCTGCATATCAGATATTTACATTACGATTCATAACAGTAGCAAAATTACAGTTATGAAGTAGCAACGAAAATAATTTTATGGTTGGGGGTCACCACAACATGAGGAACTGTATTAAAGGGTTGCGGCATTAGGAAGGTTGAGAACCACTGCAATAGAATATTCTGCAGCTTTCCAGGTATGTCCTTCCAGGGTCTAAGTCTCCACTGATTGATTGGTAGGGAGCCAGGGCAGGGGGTCATTATCTAATACAGCTGGCCCTGAAGTCAGCCATGGGGTCACTGATCTGGTTTTGTTGCTCTTCTGGGCTTGGAGCTGAAATACAATGGAGGCCTAGTCAGTGATGGCAAACCTTTTGAGCTCGGCGTGTCAACATTTTGAAAAACCCTAACTTAACTCTGGTGCCGTGTCACATATAGAAATTTTTTGATATTTGCAACCATAGTAAAACAAAGACTTATATTTTTGATATGTGTTTTATATATTTAAATGCCATTTAACAAAGAAAAATCAACCAAAAAAAATGAGTTCACGTGTCGCCTCTGACACGCGTGTCATAGGTTCGCCATTACTGGCCTAGATGTTATATCTGAGGAGGAAAGATGGTGGAAAAGTGGCGGGCTGTGGCAAGGTCCCATGACCAGTGACATGCTAGGGGAGGAAAGACCACCCTGGGGGCAAGGTCCCACCTTCCATTTGTCCTTTGCTAGGCACCTGGGGCTTTCACCCTGATGGCCTTCTGTACTTAGCCCACCGTCCTCACTCTGCTCTTATCTAACTGCCTACCACAGCACAACCTCCTAGAGTTCAATCAATTTGCTAGAGCCACTTACAGAACCCAGAGAAACATTTTCCTTTCTAGACTATTGGTTTATCATAAAAGGATATGACTCAGAAACAGCCATATGGAAGAGAAGTGTCGAAGTAAAAAAACATCCAAACCTGTAGGGAATTTTAAGTTTATTTGAACCAGATTGACAACAAATGTGGGGAGCAAGCTCTCAAGTGCTCTGGGGAGTTAACAGTTTTGCAGGTTCTTGTATGCATTTGAAAATTAAGAAGGGAACATACGGAAGATTACCTGGAAGAGAAAGCAAGGTAGGGATTGAATTACAGAAGTCACCAAGATTATGTGCTCTCTTGAGGGAGGTTATTTCAAAGGTGCGTTAACCTAGGTGTACAGAAACAATGGTCAGAGCTTGCTTAAGGCAAAGTTAAACCTAAAATGTTATATGCCTGGGTCATAACTATGACATGCCCGATTAGAAATTTGTGCTCAAATCACTCTGAGTTACTTTCCATAGAACCTCTCCCCCCGCCCCCCCCCCAAACACAGATACGTAGGGCAAGGGTGCATGCCCTCTCCAGGTGCACCAGTCTCCCACATATCCCCGTGTTCACTGTCAACGTAAGAAATATTCAAACCTGTAAAGAATTCTCCTGAGATTATTTGAGTCAAACTGTCAACAAGTGCCAGGGAGTAAAATCTCAAGGCATTTGAGATAATGTTTCAGAGAATGGCAGTTTTGCACCTTATTTTATACATTACAATCAAAAGAGAAGACATAAGTGGGTTACCGGAAATTCATTGGTGATAGGTTAGGAAAATGGGAGAAAGCAAGGGGGTGGAGGTGGTGGGGACTTCTGGAATCAGATAAAAAGTAAAATGATCTATCTTATACATAGGTGGGTACAGGACAGTAAATAATCAACAATTAACAGGATAAAAATACCAATGAGAATTTGTAGAGTCTGCTCTGGTGAATTGTTTGTGCCCCAAGGGGTCTGGAAAAAGGGAAGTTACCCAGACCTTCCAAAGATCTATTATCTTAGATGCAAAAGACAGTTAAGCTAAAGATTGACTTGTATCAGGGAGGATTCATGACTATCTGCCATAAATTGCTTTTAATTAAAATCATTTAAAAAAATTAAAATTGTTTTCATTTCAGACCATCCTATGTGGTTACTTTAGGTCTCTGAATTGTTATGCCCAGATTTCAAGATCCCCAATAGACCAACAGGGAGCCAGCCGTGTTCGATGCAAAAGCAGAGAGTCTTTTATTCAAGCTAGCTCGGCTCCCTGACCACACTCACCGACGCAGCGGCAAGCCAAGTGGCAGAGAGAAAGAACTCTGTGTGGAAAGAGGTTTTATAGGGGTGTTGGAGTAAGGGGAGGAGAAAGGACTGTGGGCCCTGCCGATTGGCCAGGCGCAAGTCGGATCTTGTTACGCAGGATGTGGTCATATCTATGGCGCGCACGTCCCTTGATTGTCATTGGTTAGTTTAAAGAAATCCTGGGCGTGGCTAGCAGAGGCTTGGGCTTCTGGGAAGAAGCCCCGCTGAGCACATGGCTGCCCAAAGATGGAGGGTACGGGGCAAGATGGAGGGCGTAGCCCTTGCCCTTTCATGAATTTGGAAGGACACCATGCAGACCTCCCTGAGCTTGTCAGGTTAGCATGTGGCCCCTTTTTGTCCACATAACCAACCTGGAAGACTCTGAGTGTAGTCCTCTCACGTTTTCTTTCCCATTTTCTTTTTGTTTGATTTTAGTCCTCTCAAGTTTTGTGAAGCTTTCTTACATAGTCATTATTAAATTATTGGCTATTGGTTATTGAACTCAACCTCCAGCCCCTTCCCTCTCCCAGGAGTAGGGTGAGTGGGGCTGAAAGTTTCAATCCTCTAATCACTGATTGTCTCCACTGGCAACTAGCAGCCCCCATCACCCAGGTGCTTTCGAAAGTCATCTCATTAACCTAACAAGACACACTTTTATTGCTCTCAATACTTAGAATAGTTCAGTGATGGCAAATCTTTTGAACTTGGCTTGTCAGCATTTTGAAAAACCCTAAGTTAACTCTGGTGCCGTGTCACATATAGAAATTTTTTTGGTATTTGCAACCATAGTAAAACAAAGACATATTTTTGATATTTATTTTATGTATTTAAATGCCATTTAACAAAGAAAAATCAACCAAAAAAATGAGATCACGTGTCACCTCTGACACATGTGTCATAGGTTCGCCATCACTGGAATAGTCCAAGGATTTTAGTTGCTCTTGCAGAAAGAGAACAAAGACCAAAAATGAATTTCTCGTTAGGATCCCAATATTATACAGCCCAAATGCATTTTCCTGTTTTTATTTCCCCTGTGTGGATGTAAAAGGGCCACATACTAAACTTGACAAGCTCAGGAGAAGCCTGCATGGTGGGCCTTACAAACTCAGAGACCTAAAGAAACCACAAAGGATGGTCTGAAATTAAAACTTTGTAGTTAAAAGCAAGTCATGGTGTATAGTAATGTCCTAGGCCAGTAACTTTGTTGACAAAGGTCAATCTTTACCTTAACTGAGCATGTCTATTGTCCTTTTACATCTACAATAACATACCTTTTGGAATGTCAGGATAATTTCCCCTTTTCCAAACCCCTTAGGGCACAATCTCCCATCAGGGTAGGAGACCACAGAGCCCCTCATTATTATTGTTATTGTGTTAATTGTTAACATTAACTATCCTGTACTTACCTATGTAAAAGAAGTATGTCTATTTGCTTTACTTTATATTCAATCTCAGCGATTTCCCTGCTTTGCTTTTCCCCACCTTCCTAATCTATCACCAATATATTTCATGTAAACTCCTTACATTCCCCTTTGATTCTGATATATAAAATAAGTGGTAAACCTGCCTGTTTTCCAGAACATTTCCTCAGTCCATTGAGATTTTGCTTACTGGCAATTGTCTATTTGGCTCAAATAAACTCATAAAAATTCTTACAGGTTTATAGGTTTCTTAGGTCATCACCTGGGGAAATAGTTACTGGAAAATTGTATTTCAGAGCTTAGGTTTGTTAATGTAAGAAACATTCAGAAGAATAGCAGGAGATAACCAAGATGGTGGCATAGGTAAACACCGGAGACTGCTGCCGCAAACAACCACTTCAAAAATACAACTAAAAGATGGAACAGACATCACCCAGAACCACAGGAAAGCTGGCTGAGGAGAGACTCTTCAACTAGAAGGAAAGAGAACAGCATACCGAAGCTCAGAAGAGGTGCAGTGTGGAAAATATAAAGGTACCAAGGTGCGCGCGCAAAGCGGGCTGGTGGCTGAGGGCGCGGTTGTCGTTTTCAGTCGGGAGTGAGTCTCAGACTCTGGGCTCCAGATCCGGGCGAGTCTCTAGGGACTCAGACTCAGACGGGAGAAGTGGGATTGTCCGGCATCAGTTGGAATCTGAGGGCAGCTTTCTCTCCGAGGTTTGCAGCGGCGGCCGGGGTTCTGAGAAGCAGAGCCTCTAGGAACGGGACTGAGAGCAGCCATAACTGCTCCCTCCACCCGCCCTGTTGATCCCGCCCCGCCCAAGCCCTGCACAGAGCCATTTGCTGGATCGCCTCAGGCAAAGGCTAGATTAGCACCTCCCCAGAGGACAGAAGTTTTCCACACAGCTGATTCTCACAGCCAGTCAGCCTGGTGGTCAAATCCCTCTAGTATTAACTACAACAGTCAGGGCTTAACTACAACAAGACTGTGCACAAAGACCACTAGGGGGTGTACCAAGAAAGCGTAAAAAATGCGGAGACAAAGAAACAGGACAAAACTATCAAGGGAGGATATTGAGTTCAGAACCACACTTTTGAGGTCTCTCAAGAGGCTTCTAGAGTCTGTCGATAAACTTGATGAGATGTACAGGAAATCTAATGAGACCCTCGATGGTGTGATAAAGGACCATCTAGAAAGTAAGCATACACTGACTGAAATAAAGAATATTATACAGACTCCCAACAGCAGACCAGAGGAGGGCAAGAATCAAGTCAAAGATTTGAAATTCGAAGAAGCGAGAAACACCCAACTAGAAAAGCAAAATGAAAAAAGAACCCAAAAATACGAAGATAGTGTAAGGAGCCTCTGGGACAGCTTCAAACGTACCAACATCAGAATTATAGGGGTACCAGAAGATGAGAGAGAGCAAGATATTGAAAACCTATTTGAAGAAATAATGACAGAAAACTTCCCCCATCTGGTGAAAGAAATAGACTTACAAGTCCAGGAAGCGCAGAGAACCCCAAACAAAAGGAATCCAAAGAGGACCACACCAAGACACATCATCATTAAAATGCCAAGAGCAAAAGACAAAGAGAGAATCTTAAAAGCAGCAAGAGAAAGAAACTCAGTTACCTACAAGGGAATACCCATACGACTGTCAGCTGATTTCTGAACAGAAACTTTGCAGGCCAGAAGGGAGTGGCAAGAAATATTCAAAGTGATGAATGCCAAGAACCTACAACCAAGATTACTTTATCCAGCAAAGCTATCATTCAGAATTGAAGGTCAGATAAAGAGCTTCACAGATAAGGAAAAGCTAAAGGAGTTCATCACCACCAAACCAGTATTATACGAAATGCTGAAAGGTATCCTTTAAGAAGAGGAAGAAGAAAAAGGTAAAGATACAAATAGTGAACAACAAACATGCATCTATCAACAAGTGAATCTAAGAATCAAATGAATAAATAATCTGATGTACAGAATGAACTGGTGATTATAATGAATCAGGGACATAGAAAGGGAATGGACAGACTATTCTTGGGGGGGAAAGGGGAATGGAAGATGCGGGAAGAGACTGGACAAAAATCATGTACCTATGGATGAGGACAGTGGGTGGGGAGTGAGGGCGGAGGGTGGGGCGGGAACTGGGAGGAGGGGAGTTATGGGGGGGGGGAAAGAGGAACAAATGTAATCTGAACAATAAAGATTTAAAAAAATTAAAAAAAAAGAAACATTCAAACCTGTAAAGAATTTTTGTGAGTTTATTTAAGCCAAAGTATCCACAATTGCCGGAGAGCAGAATCTCAATGCAATGAGAAAATGCTTCAGAGAATGGCCCCTTTTCACCTTGTTTTCTACATTACAATCAGAGGAGACGTAAGTGGGTTACATGAAATCCATTGGTGATATATTAGGGAGGTGGGAGAAAGCAAAGCAGGGAAACCTCTGGGATTGGATAAAAAAAATAAAATGATAGACATGTGTTTTTTTTTACATATGTAGGTACAGGATACTGAACAGTCAATAATTAACAAGATAAGAACAATGAGGTAATCTGTGGTTCTGTTGTAATGTACCCCGCGAATCACAGAAGGACGCCTCAAAAACTCGAATTAAAGAGTCACATTGATTGCAATACAGGACTATGAGGGGCCATTCCCCAAATCTCATAGTGATAAGATGGTGGCAAAACCAGACTTATATAGGCAAAGATCACAAAGGTATTGATTACATCTCAAGGTTTGGAATGAGGAACCTGGTTTGCAAAAAAGCAGTTTACAGAAGCAGAATTAAGCATGTTAATTATAGTTTTGGGTCTCGGGGTCACTGAATTGACAGAAACACCTTATCTAGAGCCCTCGGGTCTTGATACCACTGAGTTGCCAGGAACTCATTATCTAGAGCCATCTTGGTAATTTAGAGTAATTGCGCTGTCCTGGTCTTGGGACCACTGAGTCAACTGGAACACGTTATCTGTGGCCACTAAAACAATCTACACTAATAAAAGAGAAAAATGGTAATTGGCGTACGACCGCTACCCTTCTGATTGGCTAATCAGCGTATCCTTATGCAAATTAACTGTCAGCCAAGATGGCGGCCGGCAGCCAGGCAGTTGGAAGCGAACATGAGGCTTCCTTGCTCCCGTGACTGCAGACTCCAACGTTCCCCGCCTTGCCGGACTCTGAGCTGGCAGTTTGAAACATTCTAACAAATATAGCCGGCTGGGATCTCAGAGCTGAAGTTATACATTGTTTCGATTATAGAACTGCAAACAAACCAGCAGCGGAAGCCTCAGAGCTAGAGCCAGAGCTAAAGCTGACCCAGAAGAAAAAAAAAAAAGAAAAAAAGGAGCGGTTGGGAGCTTCCCGCCAGCCTGAAAGCAGCCCTCAGCCCCTCACCCAGACTGGCCAGGCACCCCAGTGGGGACCCCCACCCTGAAGGGTGTGTGACCAGCTGCAAACAGCCCTCAGCCCCTCATCCAGGCTGGCCAGGCACCCCAGTGGGGACCCTCACCCTGATCCAGGACACCCTTCAGGGCAAACCAGCCGGCCCCCACCCGTGCACCAGGCCTCTATCCTATATAGTAAAAGGGTAATATGCCTCCCAGCACCGGGATCAGCGGAGCCGTGAGGCCTCCTGGCACCAGATCAGCGTGACAGGGTGCAGCGCCCAAACCCCCTGATTGCCCTGCGGCTCTGTGTGTGACAGGGTGTGGCGTCCCAACCCCCTGACCGGCCCTGCTCTGTGTGTGACAGGGGGTGGTGCCCCAACCCCCCTCCCCCCGCCCACGGGCCCTGCTCTGTGTGTGACGGGGTAGAGCCATAACCTCCCCATCGGCCCTGCCCTGAGTGTGACAGTGGTGGCGCCCCAACCCCCTGATTGGCCCTGCTCTGTGGGTGATAGAGGGCAGCGCCCCAACCCCCTGATCCACCCTGCTCTGTGTGTGACGGGGCAGTGCCCTAACTCCCCTATCGGCCCTACTCTGTGTGTGACAGGGGGGAGCTCCCCAACCTCCTGATGGGCCTTGCTCTGTGCATGAGAGGGGGAGCTCCCCAACCCCCTGATGGGCCCTGCTCTGTGCGTGATGGGGGGGGCAGTGCCCCAACCCCCTGATTGGCCCTGCTCTGTGAGTGACAGGGGGCAGCGCCCCAACCCCCTGATGGGCCCTGCTCTGTGAGTGACAGGGGGCAGCGCCCCAACCCCCTGATTGGCCCTGCTCTGTGCATCACAGGGGGTGGCGCCGCAACCTCCCCATTGAACCTGCCTTGAGTGT
>NW_005871178.1:3209422-3216202 GCF_000147115.1 Myotis lucifugus
AGGGTGACTGAGGGTTGCATCGCAACCTCCCAATCCGCCCTGCTTCTGTGCATGACAGGGGGCGGCGCCCCAACTCCCCAATCAGCCCTGCTCTGAGCCCGACCAGGGGCTGCACCTAGGGATTGGGCCTGCCCTCTGCCACTCAGGAGCAGGCCTAAGCCAGCAGGTCGTTATCTCCCGAGGGGTCCCAGACTGCGAGAGGGCACAGGCCGGGCTGAGGGACCCCCTCTCCCCCCCCCCCGAGTGCACAAATTTTTGTGCACCGGGCCTCTAGTTTAGGATAATTGTGCTGTCCTGTTTCCCAGGTACAGAAGAATGTGCTTTCTAAAACCAGTATGACCACAACTCATGGGATATTCATTCAATCGAATGGGATGATTTATACAATTTAGAAAATCAAAATAACCTGTCCATTGTTAAACAAAGCAAATAGATACCATTCAGCCCTGGCACCCTGGCACATTGGTTGTGCCCTGAGAGGTCCAGAAAAAGAGAAGTTACAAGCTACCCTGACATTCCACAGGTATGTTATCTTAGATGCAAAAAGACAATAGGCTCAGTAAAGATCGAAGTTGATCTTTGCAGGGAAGATACTGGCCTAGGACATGATGACCCACTCACTATAAACTGCTTTTTAATTAAAAGGTTTTAATTTCAGACCATCCATTGTGGTTACTGTAGATCTCTGAGTTTGCAAGACCACCACTTAGGCCTTCCCTGAGTTGGTCAAGTTAGCATGTGGACCCTTTCGTCCACAGGTTATAATACTGCTTTTGGGTCAACCCCTGTGTGAGCAAGACAATATTTTTTAAATCCTGGTCTTTCCTCTATTTTGGCAGGATTTAAGGATTGTTCTAAACTGGAGTGTTCTAAACTGTACAGAGATTATGGTTTTCGATGGAGAGCAAAAGCCTTCTATCAAAGGGCCTATTGTGAGAGAAAGTGAAACCGGACAACCAATGGGTCCGGGCTGCCTGTCATAACTTGAGCCAATTAGGCAGAGAAGGTTGAATCATATATGAGCATTTATTCCAGTAATGCCAGCAGTATGGAAGAGCAGCAGGTAATCCACAAAAATGTGCTTTCCCCCAGCTGCTTATATGGGGGTACAAAATAAAAATGGGTATTACAGGCAAGGGCAAGTAGGCAGAAGGAATAATAATGGGTGTAGTGGTTACAGATTATAGGCAATTTGGGCTGGGGGCTTGTGTCCAGGACTCCATTGTTTCCTTTCAAAAACAAGGTTGTTCATCTTTCCATGATAATAGGCAGTTCTGGGACACTCCCAGTTTCCTGGGCTGCATTTCCAGGTTAGCTCCCAGGTCCCCGCATACAACTCTCAGCCAGGTTAGAATGTGTTTTCTTTAATCAGAACAAAACAATCATGGCTAACAGAGAATGATTAATATTTCATTTATTTATTTATTTATTTATTTAATATTTTTGTTGATTTCAGAGAGGAAGGGAGAGGGAGAGAGAGAGAGAGAGAGAGAAACATCAACGATGAAAGAGAATCATTGATCGGCTGCCTCCTGCAAGACCCACACTGGGGATCAAACCCTCAACCTGGGAATATGCATGCCCTGGACCAGAATCGAACCCAGGACCCTTCAGTCCGCAGGCCGACGGTCTATCCACTGACTAGGTCACTATTTTTTATAATTATAGCTAGTTCCCAGTATTCTATTTCTGCCCCTAGCAAAAGTAGAAGGAAAATGAAATGATTGCTAGCCTGCTCTATATTCAAATACAGTGGGGCCTTGACTTACGAGTGTCCCGACTAACGAGTTTTTTGAGATACCAGCTGTCTCTCGGCCAATTTTTTGCATTGAGTTGATAGACTAATTTGAGTTAACGAGCTCGGTCTCGGAACGAATTAAACTCGTAAGTCAAGGCCCCACTGTATTATCAAAGAGAACTTTGCCACTTGTTCTTGGGAAGCAGATACATTCAGGTGGCAGGGTCCCCAAACTGGAATTTTGCTTAGTGAACTGGTAGTAATGTAATGTAATGGTTAATTTTATGTGTCAATTTAACTGGGCTAACAACTGCCCAGATAGCTGGTAAAACATTATTTCTGAGTGTGTCATTGCAGGTTGTCTCTGGAAGAGATGAGCATTTGAAATAGACCAGTGGTTCTCAACCTGTGGGTCTCGATCCCTTTGGCGGTCGAATGACCCTTTCACAGGGGTCGCCTAAGACCATCTGCATATCAGATATTTATATTACGATTCATAACAGTAGTAACATTACAGTTATGAAGTAGCAACGAAAATAATTTTATGGTTGGGTCACAACATGAGGAACTGTATTTAAAGGGCCAGAAGGTTGAGAACCACTGCCATAGACTAAGTAAAGAATATCACCTTCATCGAGGAAGGTGAGCATCATCCAACCCTCTGGGGGTTTGAATAGAACAAAAGGCAGAGGAGAGGTGAATTCACACTCTGCTTGAGCTGAGGCATCCATTTTCTCTTGCCCTCAGACATTGGCACTCCTAATACTCTAGTGTGGGGAGCCGGCACGGCCATGGCATACTCATGCCAGCTTAGCCTGGTTCAGTGACCCCGAGTGGGGGCGATGAAAGGCTTAGAAAAGACAGACAAGAGAATGAAAGCTGGGTCTCGGTGGGACACTGCTCCTCTGATGGACAGCACCTGCACCCACAAGCCGTGTCTTTATTTTATAGCAGATGCCACGAGGCAAAGTAAGGGCGTGATCAAGAAGTTTACAGTAGCCCTAACTGGTTTGGCTCAGTGGATAGAGCATCAGCCTGCGGACTCAAGGGTCCCAGGTTCGATTCCGGTCAAGGGCATGTACCTTGGTTGCAGGCACATCCCCAGTGGGGAGTGTGCAGGAGGCAGCTGATCGATGTTTCTCTCATCGATGTTTCTAACTATCCCTCTCCCTTCCTCTCTGTAAAAAATCAATAAAATATATATTTTTTTAAAAAAGTTTACAGTATTCTCATGAGTTTCACTCCTACTCAACTACATGCACCTGAACTATCACTCAGGCACGTGGGGCCACGTGTTCGGACCATAGGTTCAAGCTTACTTGAACTCTTGAACTGAGCACTAATACTGCATAACAGTTGTGACCAGCAAGTATGTTGGGGAAGTCAGGCAGGGCTGACCCCATAAATCCCATAAGTATATTCCTCTGGTCCTGGTTCCTTACTATGCCCCACCATTTCAATATCTGTCTCAGGTATTCTATCGACATTCACTTCTGGTAAAAAAAATAAAAATTGAGAACTAAGTTTAACAATAGTCCCTGTTTAAAAAAATAAAATTCAACAGAGTAAATTTGAAGATCTAAGGTTTGTTAAGCAAGTCATGACGGGTAGCATCCCATCTAAAACTAGAAGGTGCTCTGAGGGGTTGTATACAATGGAAGGTTTTTATAAGAAGAAAGGTGGAGCAAGGGAGCTAATATGTAAAGAAAAGAAAGGATTATTTTGGGACCCATACATCTTTTTTCTTTTTTAAAAAAATATATTTTTTAATTGATTACAGAGAAGAATGGAGAGAGAGACTGAAACATCTTTTTTGTTGTTGTTAATCCTCACCTGAGGTTATTTTTCCATTGATTTTTAGAGAGAGTGGAAGGGAGGGGGAGAGACAGAGAGAGAGAGAGAGAGAGAAACATCAACGATGAGAGAGAATCATTGATCGGCTGCCTCCTGCACGCCCCCCTACTGGGTATCAAGCCTGAAACCCCCGGCATGTGCCCTGACTGGGAATCGAACTGTGACCTCCTGGTTCATAGGTCGACACTCAACCTTTGAGCCACACCAGCCTAGCCCCATACATCTTTTTTCTATATATACATTTTTATTGATTTTAGAGAGGAAGGGTGAGAGAAAGCGATAGAAACATCAATGATGACAGAGAATCATTGATCGGCTGCCTCCTGCACACCCCCTACTGGGGACTGAGCCTGCAACCTGGGCATGTGCCTTGACTGGGAATCGAACCTTTACTTCCTGGTTCATAGGCTGATGCTCAACCACTGAGCCACACCGGCCCTATACATCTTTTAATTGGAGGAAGGGAAGGGGAAAGGTTTGTAATGTGGTAGATTACCTTTTCTTTCTATAGGGGTTGTGGGTGGGGATTGGGCCTTACTGTTGCTTGACCAGAAAAATCCCACACTGGTTGTTTAAGATTAGATTTCTGGGAGAGGTTGAAACTGCAATTAGATCACATATTAAATGCAGAATTGGTAGTATGGGCTTGTAACTCAGGTGATGCCATTGCTGATGGGTCAATTCTCTAATGGAGATTCTGAAAATTATCAAATTCAGCTAAAGACTGCAGTGCTGATAATCTCTTCAGTTTTCCTAGTTTGAACTAAGCAGATCTGGTTCCTAAAAACACACCCTCAGAAAGGGCTGGCCACAAGGAGGCAGGATCTGGCTACCCCATTGATTTTCAACCAGTTTGCAGCAAGAATTTTCTGCCCTAGTTTGATAGAGTGTCGGCCCAGGGACTGCAAGGTCCTGGGTTTGATTCCCCGGTCAAGGGCATGTACCCCAGTTGCAGGCTCCATCTAGGCCCTGGTCCTCAGGTGCATGCAGGAAGCAGCCAGTCTATGGGTCTCTTTCACATCAATGTTTCTCTCTTTCTGTCTCCTCCTCTCTTCCACTGTCTCTAAAAATCAACAGAAAAATATCTTCAGGTGAGGATTAACAAAAAAAAAATCTATATATATAAAAGCCTAAGCAACCGGCCAACCAGCCAGTAGCTATGATGTGCACTGACCACCAGGGGACAGACACTCAACACAGGAGCTGCCAAGTTGCGGTGACTTGGCAGCTGTGATTCTCAGGTGAGGCATGCAGAATCAGAGAGGAGGGAACCCAATTCTGGGGTGCGTCACCTGAGAACTGCCCTCTTGCAACCTGGGACCCTTGGCTGGGAGGCAGGGGGGGATGTCGGAGAGCCAGTTTCGACCCAATCCCCACAGGCCAGGCCAAGGGACCCCACTGGTGCATGAATCCAGGCCTCTAGTAAATAAACAAAACAGGTAATACCTGACTATTTAATCAGGGGCACTGACCTCTTTTCCTTTAGATTGTCCAATAAAATGACAACAGCCACACAACAATAGCTGTCTGGTATGAATGAATCAAAATTATACTTTTTTTTGGTCAGATCCCCCGAAAACATATTTTTTTTGGTGAACCACAAAATTTTAGTAATCAGTTTGTGTGCCATGAGACTTAAAAGGGGTGAAAATGGCTGGCCCAGCCCACTGAGGGAGGCTGTGCTGACGTCCTCAATGCCCTGATGTCAATACCCTGGCAAAGGACTCCAGTTTCCCGCTGGACTGGTGCTCGCCTAGAGCTCCTCGAAATCCAAAGGACCACATCCACCCCCACACAGCGAACTCTGAACCAGACAAGGGCAGAAGGAACTGTCCCTAGCAGCCACTGAGGCCCTACACTCAGCCAGCCACGGCCATGGAACCTCAGGCCATCTGGCCAATGGTAGTTCAGAGGTGCTGGAGGGAAGTAAAGTCAAAGGCCACATGGAAGCCTCGAGGAGGTCTGCACAGCAGCAGCTCAGGTGCACTCTTCTTGCTGCTCTTCGCTCTGGGGGTCCGCCAGCTGCCTAAGTAGAGGCTGCCCATCCATACCCCCCTCCCCCCACCGCCCCCGCCCGGTGTCCGCGGGGCTGCCCTTTATCAACAACATCTACTCGCTGGCAGCCTCTGCTGAGCTCCCCCATGTCTGCATGAGGAAGCAGAACCAGGGAGAGGCGAAGGCCACTTGGCCCGGAGCTGTGGGACCACTCTCCAGTGCCTAGGGTTTGGAGGAAAACCTGCTTCTTGGGTTGGTCGAGTTCGTCCATGTCCATGCCTTGTACCCACCCAGGGAACCCTCGCGGGATCTGGGCCCATCACCCCCCCTGGGGGGAAGTTCTGCTCCTGCGCCTGCGCAGTGGCCCCGGGCCTGGACACCTCTGCAGTCCTGGCGCCGAGCCCCAGGCCGGTGTCTCCGCTCCCAGAGCTCGGTGTAGGTTAGGTTTCACCAGCAGCCTCTCAGGAAACCACGCATCCGAATTCTAGGACCCAGTTAATAGGTAATAGGAAGTTCTTGGATGTTTGCCTTTAAGGAAGGTTGCTCTAGACATTTGCTGTGAGGATTGGGAAGGCCCTGACTGAGAGGTGGGCTCTGGTATATGATTGTGAGTGATTGAATGAATGAATGAAAATCCGTGCGGAGCTGTACAGCGCAGGGCGATCATTGGGCTGACAGGCCAGGAGCATCCATCCTCCCAACAAACCCCGAGACTGCGCCTGCTGTGGGCCAGCCTCCTCCCACTATGGATCCTTTAAACTCACAAGGGCCCCGCGGGGAGCCCACTGCGCCTCCCTTTTACGGAGGAGGAAACTGCCCCCATAAACGCCCCGTGGCTGGCAGACAGCCACCTGCTGCTCACCCTCAGGGGAAAGGGCCAGGACACCAGCCTGTGTTGGGAAGTGTCCCTGCCTGACCCCAGAGGGAGGCAGAGGTTTCAGAGCACTGGCACTGAGCCAGCTCACTTGTTTTGTTTTGAGTCCATTCATTTTGGGCAACAACAAACCAGACTCTTGCCCAGTGCTAGGGGTGAAAGGAGAGGGAGGCAAACACAGCCCCACTCAGGGAGTTCCCTTCCAGTAAGAGGGGGAAAATCAGTCTAATTGTGGCGAGGGCTTTGGGGGAACAGCACAGCAGGGCTGTTTGGCAACTGTGTTTCACCTTGGGGCTTCAATCCTTATTTGAACCAGGTT
>NW_005871178.1:3216443-3218105 GCF_000147115.1 Myotis lucifugus
TTAAAGGGAAGCTGGCCTGAGGAAAAAGCAAACATACAAATTATCTCTCTCTCTCTCTTTTTTTAACCTCACCCAAAGGATATTTTTTCTGTTGATCTTTAGAGAGAGAGTGGAAGGGAGTGGGGGGAAGGGAGAGAGAGAAAGAGAGAGGAAGGGGGAAGGGGAGAAGAAAGACATCGATGTGAGAGAGACACATCAACTGGCTGCCTACAGCACTCGTACCCCAATTGGACGGGAGATCAAACCTGCAACTGAGGTGCATGCCCTTGACCAGGAATCAAACCCAAGACCCTTCTGTCCTGGGGCCACTGATGCTCTAACCACTGAGAAAAACTGGCCAGGGCCACATATATAATTCTTAGCTTTTATTTTACACCTTCCAGTTGTCCAAGAATTGAGTGTATTTTCATTTAATATATTTGATCTCTGCTGTGTTGGTACAAAGCATCATAACATTCTAATGGAATCATAAAATGTGAGAGCATGAGACTAGAGGTTGAGTCCTTTTTTCAGATAAAACTTGACCTTTGCTTCTCTGAATCTCAATTTTTCCTCTCTATTTAAGGTTATTGCTAGGTTATTATAAGCCAGGCATGAATTGAATAAGGGCTGAAACTAAGGCAATAATTGTGGGAATGTGTATGCTTTTTTAAGCTGCTAAATGTGTACTAATTTGTTATGTTACAGTAGATAATACATATTTTAGTACCTGGAAATATGATCAGGCTATCCTAAATACCTGAGGAAGTGAGAACAGTTGTACAACCAGTGAATATGCAGTGGTGGAAGAGTTTTGAAAAGCATGTAGGAGGAAGTTCAAAATGCCCTGAACAGACATTACTAGAAATCTGTACTTTAAGGACACTGCTGTTGAGGATTTGGAAGGAAGTGAAGAACATGTTATTGGAAACTGAGGAAGGAAAAATCCTCATTGTGTAATGACAGAAACTTAGCAAAATTGTCTCCTGTGGTTGTGTTGAAAAGAGAAGTTATAAGTAATGAACTTTGATATAGTATATCTAAGATTTCCAAGCAAAGTGTTGAGAGTGCCACCTGGTTTTGTGTTTTTTCTTTTTCTTTTTGATAATAAAATGCAAGAGGAGAGAGAGAAATCAAGGGAAGAGTTCTTGAAATATTGAACAAAAAGGAACCAAGAACTACTGATTTTGAAAAAAAGAATCATTGTCTCCAGAAGGAAAATATCCTAAAATTCATTCTTAGGGCAACATGCTCTAGAGAAAAGGCTGAGATCATTACTAAACAGCATTTTGGTAAAACCCCAGAAAGAAAACTATCAGAGAACTCAGTCACACTAAGGGTCCTTTTAAGAATTTAGTGTGCCTGACAGACCCTTTCAATCAAGTCAGTGGGTCTCTAGGAGAATTAAGAGCATTGTCACTAAGCTATTTCGACAAGAGCCAAAGATAGAAAAGGGATTATCCTGAAAAGATTTGTGGGTATATATTTTGTCTGCCCTGTGAAGTCCATGGGAAGACCCAAAAGGTGCTTGGGAAAATAAAAACGTTTCAGCAGAAACATTGCTAACTTGGTCCAAAGGGTACAAGTAAAACTTACAAAATTGAATGAAGCTATTAGACCCACAAATTCTACTGGTTCGAAGCAGGCCAGTAACAGTTGCAAACCTGTTATCTTTCAAGAAAA
>NW_005871178.1:3218205-3219758 GCF_000147115.1 Myotis lucifugus
ATCATGTGTCCACAAATACATACTTTACCGGTGTAAAAATTTGCTACCTTTTGGGTCCCAAATTCCTGAATGGTATTTCCTTTATCAAAAGAATGAACTCATCTAAAAATTAAAGATCTTTTTTATTTGAGAAAAACATTGATCTGATTTTTATTTAGAACTTTGCAAAATTCTCATTAAGCTGTAGTTGCTCATAAATTAGAATCAGAAAACAAGACCTCTAGACTAGACTCATTATGTTAATACTTATGTAACTGAAATAGGAATTTTAGGGGGATATAGGCAG
The DNA here is from genome assembly GCF_000147115.1 of Myotis lucifugus. Classification (NCBI taxonomy): domain Eukaryota; kingdom Metazoa; phylum Chordata; class Mammalia; order Chiroptera; family Vespertilionidae; genus Myotis; species Myotis lucifugus. The sequence goes on from NW_005871178.1 coordinate 3,218,492, forward strand.
GTTAAGGGAATTTTTATTATTGGGGCCCCATGAAAAACACACAGGGCTACAGAGCTGGGAGAGGTTAGATTGCCATAAGACAAGGGAGCAGCAACAGTTACATTTCCATAAGACAAGAGAATTGGGAGTAGCCAAAAGGTCTATATTTACAAAATAAAGAAGGAGGAAGAAAGCCCAGAACGAACAGAACAATGAGGGAGGAGGGCCTCACATGTCCCATGTGATGTTTGACCTTTGAGCTCAGGAGTTACTATAGTAACCAATTCAACAGGGAATATTGACTAATCAGAAGGGATATCAGGACACAGGGGCGTGCAGCCTTTATAAACCATGGAAACAGGAAGTTGGCCAGACTCTTTCTCCCTCCCCACGTGGGAGTCTCTACTTGTTCTTCAATAAATCTCCACCTTTGCTATACCATCTTCAGTCCGTGGATTCATTCTTCCACTCCGAAGAAAAAAGAATCCGGGGAACACTGTGTGTTCCAGTCCAAAAATCACATATCATAACAATGTGAAAAAATCACCCTTTCAAAAGGCCCTGATTTGTGTGTGTATGTGATGTGAGAATCAGTACAATATAAAGGGTACAATAGACATCTATGGAGCCAGTCTGCTTGGTTGTATTCTGGTTCTCCCACTCTAGCTGTGGGATGTAAAGAAACTAGTTACTTTCTATATCTTGATTTCCTCATTAAATTTAAAGGGGAATAATAATAGACTTCCTCACAGTTAAATTTGTGAAGACTAAATGAATGCATCAACATAGCACACTTTGAACAGGCACATACTAAACACAAACTAAACAGGAACATAACAGACACTTTATAAATTTGCTAATATAATATGAAAAATGGGTATATCTTTGTGTGCTATGTACTTCTTTGATCCTTGTAAAACATAAAGATAGTACAGTAAAAATATCAAGTTTAAAATTAAAAAGAATTATATAAAATATATTCCATTGATTCAACCTAATAACTATCTTGAAGTAATACTTCTTAAGAAAAAATAATTTGGGGTTACAAAAGGAAGTCTTAACTATATTTTATCTCCTTCTTCTATGTTCATCATGTTTATGGCTAAGAAAAAACTTGTATCTTGTTGAATTGTTGTCTGGACATTAGAAGGTTAAGAAATTACCTAGCCTATATGATTCATGTGAAGTGTATGGTAATGGCTAACATTTTATCTGAGGAACATGGGTGAAGAAAAGGAGACTACTGTTGGGGACTGAAATTTGTAGATAAACACAAACTTTACAGATC
>NW_005871178.1:3219858-3223322 GCF_000147115.1 Myotis lucifugus
GATGGTGGGCAGCGATGTAGGATGGAGGATGTAGGATGTCGGATGGTGGACGGCAGATGGAGGATGACAGATGGCGGATGGAGGATGGAGGATGGCGGGTGGAGGATGGAGGATGGCGGATGGTGGATGGCGGATGGAGGATGATAGATGGAGGATGGAGGATGGCGGGTGGAGGATGGAGGATGGTGGATGGAGGACGCCGGATGGAGGATGGAGGATGGAGGATGGAGGATGGCGGATGGCGGACGGTGGACGGCGGATGGTGGACGGCGGATGGAGGATGGCGGGTGGAGGATGGAGGATGGCGGATGGAGGATGGAGGATGGTGGACGCTGGATGGAGGACGCTGGATGGAGGATGGTGGATGGAGGATGGTGGATAGTGGATGGCAGATGGAGGATGACAGATGGAGGTGTTATGCCCAGATTTCAAGATTCCCAAGAAACCACATCAGGGAGCCAGCCAATCTGATGCAAAAGCATAAGAATCTGTATTTCAAGCTAGCTTGAGCTCCCCATCCACCAGACTCACCGACACAACGACAAGCCAAGTGGCGAAGAGACAGAACCCCGCCTAGAGAAGGGTTTTAAAGGGGGGGTTGGAGTAAGGGGAGGAGAAAGGACTGTGCTCTGCCGATTGGCCAGGGGCAAGTCGATGTCTTGTTCCTGGGTGTGGCTAGCAGAGTCTTAGACTTCCGGGAAGAAGCTCCTTGCCAAGCATGTGGCCAAGGTAAGATGGAGGACGTGGCCCTTACCCTGGGGCAAGATGGAGGGCGTAGCCTTTACCCTGGGGCAAGATGGAGGGCGTAGCCCTTACCCTGGGGCAAGGTGGAGGGCCTAGCCCTCGCCCTTTCATTCCCCCCTTTGTCTTGGAACTTCCGGCTCAATCATGAGACGGACTGCATTTCTATTCCACCGTTGCTAGAGGCCCGTACTGGGCATATCTTACCAAATGGTCTGGTGGAAGGGAAAGAAACCATTTTAGCTTTAACAACTTCTATTGAAATAGGATTTTTCTTCTTAAAATTCCTCCATGGCTATCAAAAAGCCAAATCAAGATTAATTTATCTACTGTCCTGATGTTTGCATAAACACAACAAGAATGGTAACTGACTACCTTTGCTGGAATCTCATGGTTGAATCTTAATGTGCCCCGTAGGGCCAGGAAGCCACGCCACCCAGCTGCCATCAGGCCTGCCTGCAGTATCTGCTGAGTTAGGTGAATCCCTCACCTGTAGCAACTCCACCTGAGCCCACGCTCCAGGCTTTAAGGCCCATCTCAGTAGTCCTCCTACTTGTTGCGGCCCAGAGTGTGTGGGGGTTCCGCAGGGACGCAGAGGCATCCTTACTGCTCCCCTTCTACTCTTACCAACCGCCAGTGATGGTAGGGCATCGGCCTGACACTCCAGCGCCAGCCATCTTCAGGGCTTCCAAGCAGGATACCAGGTTTTCTTCGTGGCATTCTTACTGGCTTCAAGTCTTTAGAGCTCAGACAGGGCTCTTTAAAACATGATACTCCAGTCAAAGTTTTCCATTAATAAAACCACTATTAGGAACCGGTCTTATTGAATCTATGCAAAGAAATGTATTGCCATGTTAGCATTGCCAAATTTCGGAGGAATTACATAAGAAGAAAGACATACTGATCTACTCTAAGATTTTCTGACTTTCCTTGCCAATTCCTTTTAACAAAACATTAATTGTTGGCATTAAACTTTCTTTCTATGCATAACCATGCCTTAGACCTTCTATTCTAAACAGGCTTTTTTCAGACTACCCCTGACATGGGCATGGTCACAAAGGCCTGCAAGCAGTACACAGGCTGCCAACTGTTAGCTGTCTCTCAACAGAGACCAAAACCTGATGGGCACCGTTCCCTGCCCAGTTGGGCACCTGCCCTCTTGGCAGCTAGCCATCCTTTACTTTTGGGGGTCACCCCACATAGTTCCCTTCCAGGACAGCCAACATACATTCAAACCTGCAAAAGAATCAAAGGTCAATATAACATATCAATACAATGAAACATACTAAACATGTGATACTAAAGTCTATTCCTGATCTTCCTATGAATTGTCCTTGTCTTTTTGGAGCCAAGTCCATGAAGATGCAGGCATTATCTAAGTCTATTCAATGTTACCAGCATCGGGCAGGTCGAGCACGCCGTAGCTTGAGCTTGAGCGGGTTGTGTTGATCTCGATCGATGCTCCATTTGGTGACGAAGTCTTTCCGGATCTCGGATGGGTCTGCTGACCAGACGTGGGTGTGATGGACCCAGGTCGCGACGCTGTCTATCTATTTTGAGAGCGGTGGGGGTCGTCAGCACCACGGTGTAGGGTGTAGGGATCCTTCCAACGTGGCTCCAGGGTCTCCAGGTGGTGCCTTTTGACGTAGACCCAATATCCTGGTCTGTGCTGATGAGGAGTTGGGGTTGGGCCAGTCTCCTGGGTGGCGCCGAGGCGCAGCCAAATGTCCTCGTGCGCCCTCTGGAGCCCTCTCAAGGAAAGAGACAATTCTTGCAGCAAGAAAGTCAGCTTTAAGGTTAGGAATGATAGGGGGTGGCCTGCTAAACATAATAGGAGAGCCACCCAGTCCCCGCCAGTTTCCATGGTTTGTTTCTACCAGTTCCCTTTGTGGCAGAGCAGCAACCAGGCCTCTTTCAAGGGAGTGCGCTAGGAGGAGGTATCAGCCCCTACTTTGCTAGACCAAACCCTTTCAGTACATTTGACCAGCTTCATTCCCGCCTATCTTTACAGATTCCAAGGCCCATTTTTTTTTCTTAATCAGTACTGGCCTGTATTATCTAATGCAGCACAGACAGGGGGAAGGGCCCATTAAATCTTTGCCTTGAGGAACTGTGAGCCCCATCCTTAAATGTCCCAGTCAGACTAGAAAAGCCACAAATACCTTTTAAATTTACCCCAGAATTCCAAAATCCCAACCCAGCACAGAATATCACATAGCAAATCAAAGTTCCCAGCAAACAAACAGAGATGCTTACAAACATCAAATAAACATTTACACTTACACCTTTTCAGTGAACAAGTATTTTTACAGTCTTGGACTCTTGAGCTGATAACAGGAACATCGCCCAAGTCCCCTGATGGGGCCTGACAGGAACAGATGTGGGGGCCTTTCCCACATCCCAGGACAGGATTCTTGACCTATGTCTCATTCAGATAGAAACGGTTTTCGTCACAAAGAAACAAACAAACCCAAAACCAAAAACCAAGAAAATCAAGGCCAGAAGTACCCTCTGATGTTTCAGGGGTACCAAGGAAGGAGAAGTTAGGCAATGTCCAGCCCTTCTCACAATCCACCACCAGTGACCAGTTCCAGCTTATTGGCCTACCATCCATTCAGCATTTCTCTTTCCTCCCATCACATCAAAGCCATGCTTTTCAGTTAGTTAGAACTTTTAGCCTTAATTTTTAGGTGACACGTAAATAATTAACATTACATATTAAG
>NW_005871178.1:3224103-3237411 GCF_000147115.1 Myotis lucifugus
CCCCCGGGGGGGGGGGGGCCCCCCTTTCCCCCCTTCCCAAAAGGATTTCGGGGTTTGGCCCCCCCCCCCGGGGTTCCACGGGGCCCCCTGGTTCACCACAAAGCCCGGGGGGGCAATCCCACCCGCCCCCCCCCAAACCCCCTGGGGCCCCGGCGCCGGCCGGGCTCCGGGGTGGAGGGCTGCGCTCGCCGAGCGCCGTGCTCACACCTGCCCCCGGGCGCCCGGCGCCCCGACTGCGCAGCAAGCGGCCTTGGTGCGCCGGCCTCAGCCTCCGCATCCAGGCGCATCTTTCCTCTCCTGCGGCCTGAGGCACAGTGATCACCTTCCCTGCCTGGGAGGCGCGCGGGCGGGCGGGGACCCCTCCCCTGCCTTTACACTCACATACTTTCACCAGACATTCATTCAGAGTTTAAACAATCCATTCAATTACATTCATTCAGAGTTTAAACAATCCATTCAATTCCTAACAACTTCCCAACTCCTGAGGGAGCTCTACAGCCTCCCCCAATCTCCTTGAAATGATCAATCACAATACCCAAAGGAGCAGTCTGAGTCCATCCCATAACATCCGTCCAGTAAGTCCACAGAAAACAAAAACACAGACACAGACAAACAGGGGGCCCCAAAGAACAGCCTTCCAACTCCATGGAAGCAACTAGACGATGGCCTTACGCCAAACCGGCGGGAGCGACCCGCCTTGTCTCAAATCCGCGAGAGGAATACACATCTCTCATGAGGGGAATACACATCCCTCAAATCCGTGAGGAAAATACACATTCCTCGTGGGGAGCAGAACGTCTTCTAACTCTCCCCCGCCTGTGGTCGTTCACAGCGCGTCCGCCTGGACCCCTCAGGCACAGATTCCAGAAGTGAGCTCACACAGGACAGATAAAGAACAAGTCCCTGAACAGAGGCAGTAGAAAACTGCCTAGGAATGCTTCTCTTCTACCTTTTTTAAAAGATAGGCCAGATTCGAACCCTTAGCCAGTCCGAGTTTTGATGGTGAGTACCATCTAGAAGCTATTCCTCTAGATACAGGACAAGTCCCTTAGAGATATCACACAGAACAGAATACACAACACACAGACACTTACCTCGGCCAAGCAGACTCTACGAATTGGGGGGGTCCCTACATGGTCTTGGGAATCCCGGATGAGCCCCCAAATGTTATGCCCAGATTTCAAGATTCCCAAGAAACCACATCAGGGAGCCAGCCAATCCGATGCAAAAGCATAAGAATCTGTATTTCAAGCTAGCTTGAGCTCCCCATCCACCAGACTCACCGACACAACGACAAGCCAAGTGGCGAAGAGACAGAACCCCGCCTAGAGAAGGGTTTTAAAGGGGGGGTTGGAGTAAGGGGAGGAGAAAGGACTGTGCTCTGCCGATTGGCCAGGGGCAAGTTGATGTCTTAGACTTCCGGGAAGAAGCTCCTTGCCAAGCATGTGGCCAAGGTAAGATGGAGGACGTGGCCCTTACCCTGGGGCAAGATGGAGGGCCTAGCCTTCGCCCTTTCAGAGGATGGAGGATGGCGGATGGAGGATGGCAGATGGCGGATGGAGGATGGAGGACGGAGGATGGCCGATGGAGGATGGAGAATGGAGGACGGCGGATGGCGGATGGCGGCCCTGCGCAGATCCAGGGGGTATTGTGCAGGATGCTGTCCAAGGAGGCCGGGCCTTCTTGTTAACGGTGCTCTGCTGGCCGGATATCCGCTTCACGACGATCACCACACCTTGCTGCCCCCATTTCCGGTGAACCAGCCAGTTGTAGCGAAAGGTTATTGGCGTCGGGGCTGTAAGTCCGCCCGTCCCTCGCTGTCAGGAGCTGGAGACGTTCTGGACGACCACCAATCGCAGGTGGGCACGCCTGGGCAGCCGCTGAGAGCCCCCCCGCACCTTGGGCGGCAGGGTTGAGGGGGTGACGCCAAGGATGCGAGGGGCACAATGAGAAAGGCCCCCGGGGCAAGCACGCGAGGGCACAAGATGCGGACACTGGGCGGGCGGAAGGTCTCGCTCCAGAACATGTATTCATTCACTCACAGTTTCTGATGGTGTACAGCCCGGAGAAGGCTCTAGTTAGGCATTTGGCTCAGTGTTTCTCTCGAGGTTGCAGCCCAGTTCCCAGTTCAAGTCACAACCAGGTTCAGATGGACTAGAGAGCCCAATTCTAAAATCACAGATTTGGTTGTTGACAGGCCTCCCTCCTTGCTGGTTACTGGCCAGAGACCTCCATTCATTGGCACACGAACCCCTCCATAGCCTGCTGGAGTGGCCTCATTTCATCACATCTGGCTTCCCACAGAAGTGATGTGAGAGGGAACGAAATGTGAGCAGGTGAGTAAAATAGTACCCCAAAGAAAGCCAGACTTGTATCTAGACTAGTACATATGTTAGGGTCGCCTAAAAGTGGTAAAGAATTATGAATTTATTAGGTCATCTGGAAAACCAGATGGGCTGAGCCCCAAACTGGCGCCAGTACCCAGGGTTAGGGAGTCAGATTTTGAAAGACTCTAGGGGGCCTTTCTCCGGGCAAGTCCTGAGGGGAAAGATAATGGTCTTAGCGAGTGGAATGTGATTTAAGTGAAAGAGACGGTTGGAAGTGGTCCAGGGGAGGGGGTGTTGATTCAATTATTTGAATAGACCTAACAACATAAGGTCTCTTCCAACTCAATAAGATAATGTACCCAATGTAAAAATGGACTGCCCTAGCCGGTTTGTCTCAGTGGATAGAGCATCTCCCGGTGGGACTGAAGGATCCCGGGTTCCATTCCAATCAAAGGCATGTACCTTGGTTGCAGGAACGATCCCCAACCCTGGTAAGGGAGAATGCAGGAGGCAACCAATTGATGTGTCTCTCTCATATCGATATTTCTTTCTCTGTCTCTCCCCCTCCCTTCCACTCTCTAAAAAAAAAATAAATAAATAATAATCCATGGAAAGAATATCCTCAGGTGAGGATTAAAAAAAAGAAGAAGAAGCTGTGTAGTGATTTAAGAGAGTCAGATAGCCAAGGATCAGGTTTGCATCTTGAAATGGATCTAATAAGCTTTGTTCAACCTACTTAATCTCTCTGTGTCTTAGTTTCCTCATCCATAAAATAGGGCTTTTGATAGTATCTACCATATTTACTTGTAAAGGTTAAAAGAATTATTATCTGTAATTCACTTAAGTGACTAGCACATAATAAACACTAAATAATACCTGTTAATATTAGTGTTTACTTTTATTTTTTTAATTTTTTATTTTTAATTAAATCTTTATTGTTCAGATTATTACAGTTGTTCCTCTTTTTTCCCCCCATAGCTCCCCTCCACCCAGTTCCTCCCCCCCCCCTCAGCCCTCACCCCCCCCCCCCGCCACTGTCCTCATCCATAGGTGCACGATTATTGTCCAGTATCTTCCTGCATCCCCCACACCCCTTTCCCCCCTGAGAATAGTCAGTCCACTCCCTTTCTATGCCCCTGATTCTATTATAATCACCAGTTTATTCTGTTCATCAGATTATTTATTCACTTGATTTTTAGATTCACTTGTTGATAGATGTATATTTGTTGTTCATAATTTGTATCTTTACCTTTTTCTTCTTCTTCTTCTTCTTGGATACCTTTCAGCATTTCATATAATACTGGTTTGATGGTGATGAACTCCTTTAGCTTTTCCTGATCTGTGAAGCTCTTTATCTGACCTTCAATTCTGAATGATAGCTTTGCTGGATAAAGTAATCTTGGTTGTAGGTTCTTGGCATTCATCACTTTGAATATTTCTTGCCACTCCCTTCTGGCCTGCAAAGTTTCTGTTCAGAAATCAGCTGACAGTCGTATGGGTACTCCCTTGTAGGTAACTGACTGTCTTTCTCTTGCTGCTTTTAAGATTCTCTCTTTGTCTTTTGCTCTTGGCATTTTAATGATGATGTGTCTTGGTGTGGTCCTCTTTGGATTCCTTTTGTTTGGGGTTCTCTGCGCTTCCTGGACTTGGAAGTCTATTTCTTTCACCAGGTAGGGGAAGTTTTCTGTCATTATTTCTTCAAATAGGTTTTCAATATCTTGCTCTCTCTCTTCTTCTGGCACCCCTATAATTCGGATGTTGGTACACTTGAAGCTGTCCCAGAGGCTCCTTACGCTATCTTCTTATTTTTGGATTCTTTTTTCATTTTGCTTTTCTGGTTGGGTGTTTTTTGTTTCTTTGTATTTCAAATCTTTGACTTGATTCTTACGATCCTCTAGTCTGCTATTGGAACTCTGCATAATATCCTTTATTTCAGTCAGTGTATGCTTAATTTCTAGGTGGTCCTTTATCATAACCTCGAGGGTCTCACTAGATTTCTTGAGGGTCTCACTACATTTATCAGCGGTTTCTAGAAAGTTCTTGAAAAACCTTAAAAGTGTGGTCTTGATCTCTATATTCAGTAGTTTGCTTTCCCCCATTTCTGTCATTTTTGTCCTGTTTCTTTGTCTCCGCATTTTTTTATGCTTCCCTGTGTTGGTAGAGTGGCTTTGTGTGCTAGGTGTCCTATAGGGCCCAGTGGCTCAGCCTCCCCAATTACCTGAGGTTGACACTCTTGGTGCACCCCCTTGTGGTCTTTGTGCACAGTCTTGTTGTAGTTAAGCCTTGATTGTTGTAGGTATCACTGAGAGGAATTGACCTCCAGGCCTATTGGCTGTGATAATCAGCTGTGTCTGCAGTGGGAGAACTTCTGTGCTGAAGACACCCTTATGGGGCAAGACTTGCTTCAGTGGGGCTTTGGTGCTCACTGAGTCTGCCCCCTGAGTGTGTCCCTTATGGATCTGAGGAGTTGTAATCTGGATGGTCCCACTCTGACCACTGGGTACACTGGCTCTTGGATCTAAGGAGTTGCTAATTTAGCCTCTTCCTGAGGCTACCCAGCAGGAGCTACAAAGAGATCTGCAGATTCCCCTTCCTTGTTTGGGGTTTGGAGGTGCCCAAATGAGGCCCAGCTGTGAAGCAATGCAAGCTGCTGTGGGGCCTTGGGCCTTCTCTTGGAAGTTCTGGGTCTGTCTGGCCCAGCTGCAGTTTGTTAGGTAATTTTCAGGTTGAGAAGGGCCAGGGCATTCATATGCAAAAGCCTCTGCTGCAGCTTGGGTGGGGCGGGGTCTCAGGGGATCAACAGGGTGGAGCAAGCAGCTATGGCTGATCCTCAGCCCTGCCCTAAGGGGCCCCGCGTCTCAGTGTCCCGGTAATTGCTGTAAGCACCTTTGAGAGAAAGCCGCCCTCGAGTTCCGAGTTCTGCAAGCTGCCAGACAGTCCAGTTTCTCCCCATATGAGTCTAGGTCCCCAGAGACTCACCCGGAATTGGAGTTCAGAGCAGTTGGGAGCTTGTGTCTCCCTCGCGAATCAAAAAGACAGCTGCATCCTCAGTCGCCAGCCCTTACCGCACGCGCCTCCATACCTCTGCACTCCACCTCCGCAGCTCCTCTGAGTCTCAGTGTGCTTTTCTCTTTCCTTCTAGTTGTAGAATTTCCACTCAGCCAGCCTTCCTGTAGTTCTGGATGATGTCCGTTTTGTCTTTTAGTTGTATTTTTGAATTTGTTGTGGGAGGCAGCAATTTCCGGTGTTTACCTATGCCGCCATCTTGGTTTCCTCTAGTGTTTACTTTTAAATGTATTACTCATATGAATAAGTTAAAAGAGAAAGGCCCTAAGATAATCTCATTAGATAAAATATATTTTGGTAAAACTTAATATCCATTTATGACTTTAAAATTATTAGTATACAATAAGAAGAAAGATTCTTCCATACACACACACACACACACACACACACAAGGTTCTACTTGATATAATAAGAACAGAAATATGAATTAATATTTACTGTTATTTACAGATAATGCAGTTGCCTACCTGGAAAGCCCAATGCAAATAAAAATCTAACAGGATTTTTAAAAAATTGCAATTATCCTAACTTCCTTCTGGACAAATAAATGTGTGAAAATTGTTAAGAGTATTTTGAAAAAAGAGAAATATGAGTGCAGCTTTGCCCTCATAGTTATTAAATTGTGTTACTGGTGCATAAACATATCAATAGAAGAGGAAAGAAAGGCCAGAAGGTGATCAGCATATGATAAGGTGTTTAATCAATGTGGAACATTTTAGTTCATTTAATAAGTGGTATTGGGACAAGTAGATAAAATATGCTTGTCCCAGTAATAAAATCTATTACCCTTTTGTGGGTGGAACAATGATATGCATTCTGAAATTTATCATATCACCAGGGATATTTGCAGAGCCAACTTGGAAGCACACATTGGGGAGGTGATACCAGAAGTCAATAGCTTATTGCGGAGGGTGCATTCATTCTCCAAAAACAATTCTTGTTATATGTATTTCTCTCTGCAGTAATCTTACTACAAAAATCTGAAGCCATTTTTGTTGTTGTTGTTAATCCTCACCTGAAGATATCTTTCCATTGATTTTTAGAGAGAGTGGAGGGGGAGAGACAGAGAGACACATTGATGTGAGAGAGACACATCAATTGGTTGTTCCCGCATGCACCCCAACCAGGGCCAGGGATCAAGCCTGCAACTGAGGTACATTGCCCTTGACTGGGAATTGAACCCAGGACCCTTCAGTCTGCCAGTCAACGCTCTATCCACTGAGCCAAAACAGCCAGTTCTGAGGCCATATTTTTGAGTTCACATGTGTTCATAATAAATTGGACAAAATTAGACACTTCTTGAGGGAGGCAGTATAAATAACAAGGACTCCATTGACATGTATGTAGAATACATTTGTAGTGTTGATAAGGTTCACAAATGACAACATTTTTTTAAATGAAGAGCTCTCTGGATGTACAGTGTTATCTTGTGTCCCCAGATACCCAGGAAGCAGTCATTTTATGTCATACTGAGTTTTAGCAGGATCACTAACATCAACCGTTAGATAATGGGCTGACAAAGTCCAGACTTGATACCATATGAACCAATGAGACATGCTGCCATGTTTACTGAATACAGTATCAAATATTTTTTAAAAAATCCACACTGGGTAACTTCAATAATTTTATTTTGCATTTAGCTTGAGTTTCTTTCAAAAAAAGACAACAGTTTTCAATGTTAAGAAGGATGCAAATAAGTGTGTCTTCCACACTCTTCCTATAAGTTACTTTCATTACAAATTTAAAAAAGTAGAGTTGAGCATGGACCTATGAACCAGGAGGTCTCGGTTCCATTCCCACATGGGATGGAACATGCTGGGTTGCAGACTTGATCTCCAATGGGGGGTGTGAAGGAGGCATCCAATCATTGATTTTCTCTCCTCAATGATGTTTCTGTCTCTCTCTCCATCTTCCTTCCTCTCTGAAATAAATGAAAAAAATTTTTAAAAAATAGTAACTAAAATTTAGTTATTAATTATGAGGCTCTTGACATCTTTTATCTGATTTACTCTTTTTTTTTAATCCTCACCTGACGATATGTTTTTACTGATTTTTAGAGAGAGGAGAAGAGAGAGACGATTGGTTGTCTCCCATGCACACCCTAACTGGGGATTGAACTCACAACCTAGGTATGTACCCTAACTGGGAATGGAACCCGTGACCTTCCTGTGCACAGGACAATGCTCCAACCAACTGACCCACACTGGTCAGGCCTCATTTTGTTTTTATATTAATGGTAGCAGTAGGTACTATCAATATCTGCAACTTACAAATGGGGAAACTTAGGCTCAGTGAAAATATTTGCCCGAGGATCATATAGGTAGTACATGGAAAACACAGTTTTTGACCCCAGATGTGTTCTTTGAATTCAGATGAACACAACATTACAGTGTACTGGTATATTCAAAAGCATAGTGTCATTATTTTTCAAACCCAAATATTAGAGTAATCACAATCATAACTGCAGGGAACCATGTTTTAAATAAACAGGATATATGTTTCCTAGCAGAAAATCTCAGTGTGGCAGGGAGACACTGGAAAACAGAGAAATGAACCCCAAATCTAGGGGTTTCAGCTATTGGAACTCTCAGAAACTGGAGTGAGCACCTTCCCCTGAGGACTTTTTTTACTATCTTGGTCCAGGGAGGGTTAGAGCATAGATTGCACCCCCACAATACATACATAGTCCTCATCCTCACCCAACAATACAAAAGCAATCACCTTCTTCCTGGAGTCTTTTTCACTGCTCAGGACTGAAGGTCCGTGCAGCAATGGCCCATGTTTTTAGTGGGAGAACATCTTGGGCCTCAGATTTATTTTTCTGTGCAACTTTGCTCAGATAGATACCCAAGAAGGTAGGCATTTTGCAGGCCCTCTTCTGGGTAGTGACACTGATTTGTAGGATGAAGATAGAGTACCTGTCAGTGAGAGGTTGAGGGGATGGGGCAGGAAGCTGAGTGTTGCTTTGTCAGCCAGGTCTGCACTGCCATTTCTCTGTAAATGGCAAGTATGCATTACAGCAGCTCCTGCATTGAGCGTCTGCCCCCTGGTGGTCAGTGCATGTCATAGTGACCCTTTGGACAGAGGGAAGGACACTTAGCATATTAGCTTTTTATTTATATAGAATATAGATTTTCAAGAAAAATACCTAGCCAATAAGAGGCACTCAAATGTTGAATTAATATAGAGAGGGGGTCTGCATGCCCAGTTTTGATAATGATATCTAACAAGCAAACAAAAATAAAGAATACATGAATGAATATCAAGATAGGGGAATATGGTCAATACTAGAGGCCTGGTGCATGAAATTCGTGCACTGGTGGGATCCCTAGGCCTTGCTGGAAATCGGGGCCGATTGTGGCCTTCTGGCTGCCAGCTGGGGCCTCCCTTCCCAGGCTGCTGGCTGCTGGCCAGGGCCTTCCTTTGTCCCGTGCCGCCCCCTGGTGGTCAGCGCACATCATAGCAAGTGATTGAACTCTTGGTCTCCCAGTTGAACTCCCGAGGGGACACTTTGCACATTAGCCTTTTATATATATAGATAACTGGAACAGGTGTTAATGGATTATGAAAAGCTGGTGATGAAACATTAATGATTTCTCCTACACTAAAAACTGGGAGGCACAATATACTCAGCCAGAATTTAGAAATATCATGAAGCCACATTTTGGGGTAGGTCTTAGAGACATGGCCCATACATGCAGGATCCATAACAAAAAGTACACAAAATCAGATTTAAGTTATGTATGAGTAGCTTTGAAATAAATTTTTTTTTAATATCAGTGTACCAAACTATCTTTTCCAGTGTTGGAGGTAAATAGATCATCAGAAAGTTAAAATGCTAGATGATTTCATTTATATATGGAATCTAAAAAACAAAATAAGCAAGCAAGCAGAACAGAAACACACTCATAAAGAGTGTGTTTAGATAGTTGCTAGATGGGAGAGGGGTTGGGAAGATGAATGAAAAAGGGGAAGAGATTTATTTTATTTGTAAAAAATATATTTTTATTGATTTCAGAGAGGAAGGGAGGTGTAGAGAGAGATAGAAACATCAATGATAAATCATTGCCCGACTGCCTCCTGCACACCCCTCACTGAGGATTGAGCCTGCAACCTGGGTATCTGCCCTGACTGGGAATTGAACCATGACCTCTGGATTTATATGTTGATGCTCACCACTGAGCCATGCTGCCCGGTGACTTTTTTTTTTTAATTAAGAAAATTGTCTCCATAGCATGCTTTGTCAAGAAAAGGGATTCCATGCTCTTTTAAAATAACAAACTCGAGCTTGGATATCTGAAAGTAAAATTTTGACTGTAATATAGGTAGTGAAAGCACAGTATTAGATGTGAGAGAAATGTGCACCCAACATGATGTAGAAAGTGAAGGTCCTCCTTGCATGTCTGGGAGAAAAGAATAAGGAATAGGTAGAGGGGTGTACTAGGCCCATGTTACTCAAAAAGCATCATCCAACCAACAGCATCAACATCACCTGGGAGCTTGTAACATTGTAGATTCTCTAGTCCCACCCCAGACCTACTGAATCAGAGTCTGTATAGTAGCAGCATCCACTAGGTGATTCATATGCACTTTAAAGTGTGCAAATCACTAAATTAATGTACAAGTGGAAGATTTCAGGGAGACACTTCTTCCTTTATAAGAGCGGGATAAAGTGACTTTATATGTAGGTAGGTTTGATGGTAGAAAATGGTCAAGATTCAGTCTGATGGTTTCCATGGTGTCTGTCTTTAAAAGTTTCATTCCCATGGCAGCACTAATATTGTAAGTTTCACTCATTCATTCCTTCATTAAAAAATAAGTTAATGAGTGCCTACAATGAGACAGGCACTTTTTTACTTTGTTTCAGTCATCTACATTAAGGTCTCTCTTTTTCTTTTCTTTCTTTTTTTTTTTTTGACATGGTAGTCCTTAATTTCAGAAATCTTGACTTTTGCAAAATTTGCGCAAATACATGTAATTACCTTAAAAAGACAATAATTTTGATCAGACTATGCTATGGACCGCCTATAAATAAAATTCATTTTCTTTTTGAAAAAATGGTAAACCATATGGGGCTAACATGTGTTAGTCACAAAATGTAAAAACAAACATACAGTGGGGCCTTGATTTACGAGTGTCCCGACTAACGAGATTTTGAGATACCAGCTGTCTGTTGGCCAATTTTTTGCTTTGAGTTGACATAGAGTAATTGAGTTAACGAGCTCCTTAACGAGCTCGGTCTCGGAACGAATTAAACTCGTAAGTTAAGGCCCCACTGTAGTTGGAAGATAACAATAGCTCTGGAACAAGAATATTCTTCCTAAAAACTGCCTAACAGCATTCAGGATGACTTCAACATACATTCAGCACAGACAACGCGCCAGGCCCTCTGCTGGGCACATCAAGTGAAAACAGCCTGAGACGGCCGCTACCCCATGGGTGGGCACCAGAGGCTGGACTCACCGGAGTGAGGCTCCTGCGGCCGCACAGACACGGTGCTTCGAAGGACCCTGAATTTTGTTTAATGCTCAACTGTCGCAGTCTTGAAATTCTCAATAACTTGATCTTTGAACTTTTAAGTGAAGTCTGGTGGGACACTGGGCCGTGTGTGAGCAGAGGAGATAGGCACAAGAAAAGGGGATGGGGGGGGGGGAGCTTTATATTTTAGCAACCTCCGTGGTCCTTTCCTGCCTCTTGCACTTGGGCCGGGCCAATCATGAAGCCGGTCCGAAGGCGAGTCCGATAGAGCCCAGTGTTACTCCTGTGCTAGACGGAGAGTGCAGTGTTATGCCCAGAGTTCGGGGTCCCCAATAATCCACGACCAGGGAGCCTTTTCCGATGCAAAAGCAAAGGGTCTTTTATTCAAGCCCGGGACTTGGTCCCCCTCCTGCCTCCATTACTGGATGCAAGAGAGAGCCCCGAGTTCTAAGAGAACAAAGAATTTATAGGGCTTGGGTCAGGGGGTGGGGGCTCACTCAGACCACTGATTTGGCCGATTCTGGTTGGTTGAGTGATGGCCGGGGGGGGCTAATGACGCAAGGGTAGGGTGCAGCTAGGGTCTGGTTACACAAAGACAGGAGGTGGCTAGCATACTTTTGGCCTTGGGCTAGTTTCCTTGCGTTCCTATTGGCTGAGATAAGGGCTGGCTGAGCAACTGATACATTCTATGGCTTTTGCTTGAAGAGGAGTTAGGAACACGGTTATCAGCCCTGTTCTGTCCTTTCATGGAGGAGCCACGGGAAGGTCAGTGGTGGCCCACGGGGGGAAATGATACCCAGGTTAGCCTTTGCAGGACAAATGGAGTTTGCCAGGTGACAAGGGTACTCCGGAAAGGGAAAGCTAGCGGCGAGCAGCATTCTTACACACATGTGTGGACTGACATATGTACACTTATTTCCCCTCAGTTAAAAAAAAAAAAGCAGCTTCGTAGAGGTTTTGTATACCCACAATACCCCGGCTTATAATTTTCGTTTTCAAATCTACCTGTGTACTAGGCACACATTCCACTACTTGGGGAAGGTCGCCATGTGGCCGAGCAGATTCAGGGATAAGAAATATACAGAGTGTCCAACACGCCTTTGGTTTAGAGACGTTTACCTGCGTCTGTGCCTCTCCCCCGGGCCCGGAAAGCGTTTGGGGAGCTTTTCGCCCGGCCAGGGAGGAAGCTTTCCACCTTCTCCATGGCCTGGGGAGCCAGCTGCTTTCTGAAGGGGGTGTTCTCCATGAAGTGGCTCCAGTCAGCATCTCCACAGAGTTTCACGATGCCTCTCAGGAGGTGCCTGCCACACAGCTTTCGGGCTCTGCTTGCGTAGCTTTGCTCTTGGGAGAACCGAACCAGCAGGAGCCCGAGCCACAGTGGGCACAGGTGGAGGAGCGCAGACATCCCTCACACCGCCCCCTCCCCCGAGATAGGCCAGCCACGCGCGTGCGCTAACCGCCTCATGGCCCTGTGCCTGCGCCTGCGCCAGAGCTGGGCACGTGCACACGCCTGCGCGCACACCTGAGGGGTCTACTGAGCACGTGCACACGCCTGCGCGCACACCTGCAGGTCTACTGAGCACGTGCGGACCTCGGGGACGTCGACAGGAGGTGGCGCGAGATGGTGGCTGGGCCTGGGCTTCCCGCGCTCCCCCTGGCTCTCAGGCGGTGGTAAGTAACATGGTTGCTTTTCTTTTTCTTGCCTCCCTCACTAGGGAGACGAATCAAATGAAACACGGGCCCCAGTTAAGGGGAAAAAAGCCACAAACGATGTGTTGTTCCTTCCAGGGTAGCCTTTTTTTGCGTGGTTGTTAGTGGGGCGTCACTTCCTCAGGGAAGGCGCTCCTTTCCTTCAGGGTGTTTACCTCAGGAGGTTGGTTCTCAATGGTGTGCTTGCGCAGTGACTTCTTCCTCTGCACCCCCAGCTCCAGGAAGGCAGGGCCTGTGTCTGCTGTCCTTGTCCCTTGTGCCTCGGGGCCTGACGCGTAGTTGGAAGTGAAATATGTTGAAACGTAATGCGTGCGAACGTATGTGTAATGTGTATTTTAAAGTCTGACTCAAAGCTTCTTCAGAAAATGTCTACCCGCTCCACAGGGCGAAATGGGCCTCGGGTGCCTGGGATGATAATCTGGTTCTTTTGGTTATAGATTATAGAGGACTGTCTATTGCCATATGGTAATTAGTCCGTGGCAGGGACTCGTAGAGGATTTGCCTTCTAAGAATGACAGAATTTTGTTAAATTAGGAGGGAAAGGGCAGGAAAGAGCAGTGTAGTTTCTTTCTATAGGTCGCTTTGTCACTTTACTTTTTTTTTAAATTAGTGTTGGCTGTGAAGCCCATACGACCCGCCACGAGGGGGCAGTCAGGGGCCGTCTCAGGAGTATCCGGTTTAAGGCTGACAAAGCCTTAGACCAGTGGTTCTCAACCTTGGCTGCACA